>NC_081416.1:77092645-77319551 GCF_949786415.1 Peromyscus eremicus | reverse complement strand
AACTCTGCCCATACAGACGCTCAACAGTCGGCTTTCTGATTCCAGAGATCTTTCATTACTGACCTCATTGCTTCTCCTGTCCCCAATGACTGGAGGCCTCCTCAGTGTGTGCCAACCCTCATCCCCAAGTACCATCTTACACCTCCCAGTGACCTGCAGAGAAGATGTTCCAAATGTACAAGGCTAGCACAGGGCACAGCTGGCACATGTTCCAGGGATGGCTGTGTCTAAGGCTGTGCCCTGCCATTGTGCTGCCCTCTTCCTAACAATATCCACCTCAGCACTCCTCCCAATGCCAGGCATTCTGCTTGAATCTCTCCTCAACTCTCAAGATCCCATGAGTTACACCCACTCCCCCCACCTTCAAGACATGGACACTGTGGTGGTTTAAAAGAAAATGGCCCCCAAAGGGAGTGAATGGTACTATAAGGAGGTATGATCTTGTTGGAATAAGTGCAGATCTGAGGCCAGCCTGGTTTACTGAGCAAGTTCCAGGACAGCCAAGCTTAGGCAGTGAAGGAAACCATGGAAAACAGAAAGCTGGTGAACAAGGGGGCCATGTTCCAGCCCTAATAAACAGCAGAACTTGGCAACTTTGGCCACATGGTTCTGGAGTTAAGGATAGAAGAAAAGGGCTATGGAATACGCCTCTGAGACTAAGGAAAGCCACCAAGGCCAGGCTCATGTCAGGGGTGTCCCTGAATGGAGGCCAAGAGAGGCCACTGCGTCAAGCCGTGAAACTGAAGCCTGGATTGCCTTGGAGACCCCAAGATGTTAGAGATGCCAGGTCGTGGGATACCTGCCGAGGAGAGCTGCTAACAAGGAGTCGAACCAGCCCAAGAGAAAGAAGTGTGTTACAGTCAACAAAGTTGAAAAGAGGTGGAGATCTGAAGAGTGTTTTGACATCAGATGCAGAGTTTGGAGTTTGCCCAGCTGGTTTCCTGTCTTGCTTTTGTCCAGTATTTCCTCACTATGCTCCCTTCCCTATGTTTTGGAATGGTAATGTATTTCCTGTGCCATTATATGTTGGAAGTAAATGATCTGGTTTTTTAATTTTGATTTTATAGGGAATTACAGTTAAGAGATTGCATGAATCTCAGAAGAGACTTTGATTTTTGAACTTTTACATAAGTTTGAGATTATTATAGACTCTGGGGACTTTTGAAGTTGGACTGAATGCATTTTTGCATTATGATATGGCTATAAGACTTTGGGGGCCAGGGAGTAGAATGTGGTAGTTTCAAAGAAAATGGCCCCCAAAGGGAGTGGCACTATTAGGAGGTGTGGTCTTTTTAGAGTAGGTGCAGTCTTGTTGGAGGAAGTGTGCCACTGTGGAGGTGGGCTTTGAGGTCTCATATATGCTCAAGCCACACTCAGTAAGACAGACCACTTCCTGTTGCCTACAAGTCAAGATGTAGGACGCTTGGATACTCTTCCAGCACCATGTCTGCCTGCACACCACCATGTCACACCATGATGATCATGAACTAAACCTCTGAAAATGTAAGCTACCTCAATTAAATGTTCTTTATAAGAGTTGCTGTGGTCATGGTGTCTCTCACAGCAACTGGAACCCTAACTAAGACAGAAACCAAAGCTGGAGCACACACTGGAGCCTTGCTGTGAACTGTAACTTCACACCTTCAGAGTCCAGCATCTGCCTGTCAGAGTCACTTCAGGGAGGTGGAGAAAGATGAGATCAGGGTCTTGAATGGTCAGGTCAGGACTGCCAGATGACTTTTCTCATATTGTTATCCCAACATCTAGTCTCTGATCGTACAGAACCGGGGCTGCTGGGCACAGGGACGCGACACTTACGGTCATGGACCTTGTAGCAGTGGTTCTGCAGGCGCTTAACCTCCCACTCCTCCAGCACACCATGAGTCATCAGCAGCTGGAGGAAGCGCCGATGGACATCCGTCATGGCACCCGCTCTTCTCGTGCTGCCCTGCATGTCGGAGGGAGCTGAAAAAGAAGTGTCACAGTCACATCCATGCACACAAGAGCAATGGTGGTGGGTTTGCACTAGTTATGTTGACAAGCAGACACTGCTTGTGGTTCTCAAAGTTCAGCTCCTGGTGCTGATGGCTCCAGAGTGGAAAGAACAGGGGTCAGGGCTCAAGCTCGTTCCACTGGCTTTGAGCAGTGTGAACTGAGAGCTTCTGGAGCCACAAGTGGTTCACAGCCTCCTAGACTAACTACTTATGAAGTGGTAAGCGGGCAACTAAAGTCTCCATAGTGGGAACAAGGACAGAAATGTTCTCCAAGAACTCCTATAACTCAGGTGAGTTAACCCAGCTAACAGCCTAGTGCCACAGCAAGCACCCAGCCTGTGCCAATTACTACTGGACAGTTCTGAGTCTGGACCCTCGTGGGATCACTCACCAGCTCAACAGCCTCGGAGAAACTAAGCCGAGGCTTTGAGTTCTCCCTATAAAGTACAATACCCACTGCTGAGAACACACCTGAGAATCACTTAGTAGACTCTACTTTCTTTCCCCTCTCCCCAGCTGCCAATAAAACATCTGTCACAGGAGGACTGTGGGCTATTTCTACAGTCCTTTGCATTCTCTCAAAAAGGTATCTTTTGGGTCCAGCAAAATGGCTTAGCAGGTAAAGACATTTGCCACTAAGGCTCACATCCTGAGTTCAATCCCCGGGATTCACGTGGTGGAAGGAGAGAACCAACTCCTGCAAGCTGTCCTCTGACCTCCACACGAATGCGATATGGCATGTGTCAGTCCACACCCACATAGAGACACACATACATACAAAAATAAATGTAATAAAAACGTATCTTTCTACAAACCACACAGATCAGAGCTGACAAACACACACCACAAGGCAGATCAAAACACCTGCTCCCACCAGGCAGGCGGGGCCCTGTAAGCACTAAGCACATGGGTTTGAGGCTGGATGGAGGCACTGAGAGCCATGCTGACCAGGCCTGCCTGGTCCTCACACACATCTGAACTGGACTACAACTGAGCCCCTTTGCCTGACTGTCGCTTGTGGCACGGCTCAGCATCCTGAAGCAGTTACCATTCACCTGAGGTGATCCTGTGTTCCAACAAGCATGTTGCCAAGATGTTAGGCCAACAGAATGTGGAAACACATTTAGCTATTATGTTCAGTCTGTTTGTCTATAAAGCAATAAGAAAACGTATCTTTAAGGCAAAAAAAAAAAATGTATTAAAAGTGAGATAAGACTACCAAAGGCTTACCAAGAACTCAGAGAAAAAAAGACACATAAAAATATGCCACTGTAGTCACAACTTCATGG
This sequence comes from Peromyscus eremicus, assembly GCF_949786415.1. Lineage (NCBI taxonomy): Eukaryota > Metazoa > Chordata > Mammalia > Rodentia > Cricetidae > Peromyscus > Peromyscus eremicus. The sequence continues at coordinate 77,316,268 of NC_081416.1, read as the reverse complement.
GCTGGCCCTCTGAGCTAGAAAGGCACACTGCCCAATGGCCACTTTCTCTGCCTGCCTGCCAGCCATCTTGAAGAACGCCTCAACAGCATAGACACTTCAACAAGCCCTAGGCCTGCTCCTCTCCTTCATCCACTCTTGTCCATGCAGGCCAGGCAGTCACACACCCAAGCACCCCACTCTGGTCCTCCTCTCCCTAAACACAAGGAGAGACTAGGAAAAGGAAAACTCTGCAGAGGATACCCAGGAAAATGCCACGAGTCTTGGAGGCTATGCTGACCACCTGAGCAGAGGGCCAATACTGCACTCTGGAGTGACTAACAGCCTGTTTCCCACCCCTGTCAACTAGCTTTCTGAAGATGAAAGGAGGAGGACTTGTGTGTGTTTGTTTTTGAGAAAGAGTCTCACTATGTAGCCCTGGTTGGCTTAAAACGCACTATGTAGACTATGCTAGCCTCAAGCTCATAGAAATCCTCCTGCCTCTACCTGCCTGTCTCCTGAGCATGCTGAGATAAAAAGCATGCACTACCATGCCTGGCTCAGATTTTTCTTTCTTAAATTTAATTCTGTCTTCCCAGATTGCCAGCTCAATGAATAAGCATGGCTTAAGGATTCAATTTCTGCCTTTGCGTGACAGGCAACATGAATTCTGGTTACACAATTAGATTAATAATAACAATGAAGAAAAACAGCTCAATAATAGAGAGTTCACCTAAAATGCACCAGGCCCTAGGTTCAACCCCTGGGACACAGGAGGGGGAAAAGGAGAGGAGAAGGGAAGGGAAGGAAGGAAACCAATTTAAAGATTAAAAACTCTTAGACCAGATTTTAAAAGTATGTACCATTACTTCTAAATGCTAGAAACCAACCTATCCTGCAAATTGAGAGCTAATGTGGTTTTACTGAATCAAAATAGACTTTATGGTAAAATAAATAAAGAAAGGATTAGCAGAAATAAAGATCATCACAGAGTGGCAAAAGGTCACACAAGAATACACAACTACTTAAAATGTTTAGGCCTTTATCATGAGGCCTCACGAACCTCAAGGTCAGTTCACTGGGATCACGGCAGCACACACTAGTCCACACTAGGGTGGGAGAGTTCGGTCCTCTGACTCACAAGGTGGACACAGCAGAGCACAGGGAGAGGTGATGTGCATGACAGCAAAAGCTGAAGGGGTTGACTGTGCCCACCATGCTGGCTGCAGAGCAGGACGAGCCGAGGCAGCCAGAGAGCCAGGCTACAGGCTACTGACTACAAGGCAATGAAGTCTGAAGCCAATACCAAAGAAATGACTAAAAAAAGTCCATGTGTTCAGAATTTAATGAGTGTAGTTACAAATAATCGCTTTTAGCCAGGTCTGGTGATGTAGGGGCCCCAGGATCCCAGTCCTTGGTAGGGTGAAGGCAAGAGAGAAGGAAAGAAAGGAAAAGACATAAATAATCCATTCCAGTAATGACATCAGTCAATCAACGCAGTGGGAGACAGAATAAATGGAAAAAGCAGATATGGAGTCAGTACACTCAGAAAACAAGTTGATAAAATGTACTCACACTAAAAAACCAACAAACATGGAATGGAGGGAATTGTGTGCATGCACGAGTATGTGAGATGCTGAGGGTCCAACCCTGGCTGCACCCATGCTAGACAGGCTCTCCACCACTGAGCTACGCTCTTGTGCTGAAAGAATTGCCTCTTATCTACGAAATGGCACATAAAAATAACTGCAGCAAACACAGATGAAAGCAGCCACTTCAAAATGCAACTGGAATCAATGCAAAGCCAATCGAAATTTAAGCAGGCTTTGTGAATTACCCGAATGTGACTGACGAGCCGATTCTAAAACTCACTACAGACAGAGCATCAAATATTTTTGAACAAAAGGTGGGAAGACTTGTCCTACCAGATATCAAAAACAGGACTAGTGAACAAACTGTGGCAACGGTACAGAAACTGACAAGTGGACCAATGGAACAGAATGGAGAACTCGGGAAAAGGTACGAGTGTGTGTGGAGACGTGGCATGCTGCAGCACGGGGCTCAGGCCAGAGCAGACCTTCTGTGAAAGATGCCATGGTAGGCTCACAAGATGACTGTCGGTGCTAGTGATGCTTGCTGCCAAGCTCAAGCCTGACAACCTGAGTTTGATCCCCAGGCCCATGTGGTGAAAGGAGAACCTATCCTGAAAGAAAGGCATGCAGTGAGATACACCCCCAACCGCGCCCCCTCCCCCCCACACACACAGGAGAGAACCTATCCGGAAAGTAGGCCTCTGACTTCACCTGCATGCAGTGGTATATACCCAACACACACACACACACACACACACACACACACACACACGGTGCTGAGGCAACTGATTAGCCGTATGTGAAAAATAAAATGTAACCCTTACCTCACACTATGCAAACTCACACCTACAGGGCCATGGTTTTAAGAAAGGAAAGACTTTACAACTTTAAATGACACCATAGGAGAATATAAAATCCAAGAGTAGAAAAAGATGTCCTTAGAAGATACAAAAGCCACAAAGGACAAAGCATAAAATACACTACTGAATTCATTAAAGAACCTCACCAAAAATACCAAAGCAGAGGAAGGAAGGGGAGGAGGCTACAAGCTGGAAGGTGTTTAAAATACACATAACCACAAGAGTCTTCTTCAGAAGGCATGAAGAACCCCTACAGACCCAGAAGGAAAAATAAAGAGAATGAACACAGAACAGTAAGAGGCTGATGTATAAGCAAGAGTACATTCAAAAGCTGATCAACCTAAATGTGATCAGGCAGGTGAATAAAAAGCCACACTGACACTATCAGTGACACACACCAGAATCCCAGGACTCAGAAGGCTTTGGCAGGAGGAAGAACCACTTCGAGGTCAGTCTCAACCCCATACCCAGTGAGTTTCAGGCCAGTGTGGGCTATAGGGAGAGACTCTGTCTTTCAAAAAGAAAAAGAGACAGCTCAGGGGTCAAAGCATGCTGCTCCTGCTGGGGACCAGCGTTCTGTTCCCAGCACTCTCAACAGGCCACTCACAACCACCTCTAAGTCCAGCTCAGGGGATCCAAGGCCTCTGGTCTCTGAGGGCATCATGCACATACCCACACTCAGACACACATATACATACATATAATAAAATAAATCTAAAAAGAGAGAAGACAACAGGAGGGGAAGGGAGCGGAGTGGAGAGAAAGGGAGGGGACAGAAGGGAAAAGCGATCTTCAGTGGGTAAGAGTGGAATGCCTGGGCTGTGACTTCCCTCCACTTCTGGTGGAGTACAGATTTCAGCAAGCTTGCATGGCCCCAGAAACACCATTATTATATACATTCCTTACATAAGTGTCCATACTGGCCCCAGAAAACGTGTCCATAGAGGCCTCCTGTAATGGAACTCTGCCAATACTATGAATGTCCACCAACCAAAGAATAGCCATGAAAGGGATTCTAATCACATCTGGAATCTAGGACAGTGAAGAAGGAAGCAGGGTTACTCACATCAACATGGATGCTGCTCAAAACATACCGCATGCAAGCTGGGCATAGTGATGCAAGCTGGGCATAGTGACGCACGCCTTTCATCCCAGCACTCTGAGGCAGACAGATGGATCTTTCTGAGTTCAAGGCCAGCCTAGTCTACATTGCCAGTTCCAGGCAGCCATGGATACAGAGAGACCCTGTCTCAAAAGATAAATAAATAAATAGATAGATAGATAGATAGATAGATAGATAAATACATACACACATAAATGAACACAAAATCAGACCATATGCAAAGAGCAAGTCACACATTCACGCGGGAGGTCAAACACTGAAAGAACTGTACATGGTATTCATCACAGGACCACACAAAGTCAGTGAGACCTACCAACAGCAAGGAAACACAGACTTCAGAGCAGTGAGTACTCTGAGGAGGAGAGAGGATTCGGTGGTGGTGTGGGGGATGGGATAATGTACTTAATTTGGTGGTGGTACCCATGCAGGTGTTCACTTTTTGTTCTTCACATACTTTTATAGGCATGTAACGTAATAAAACTACACAAATAAAGCCAGCTTAAGTATCAAAGAGAGAAGTGAGGTAGGGGGAGGGGGTCAGAAGTACTGGTGGAAAAGATGCACAGGAGCGATGCTTGCTTACGGCTATGACAACCATATCTAAGAGACTAGAGAGCGGATGAACCAGAGATACTTGCTGCTCACCCAAAGGACTTTAAAACGCCAAGTGTTTGCACAAGAAGCAAAGCTTGGGCAGCGAATGGGCAGCCTGTGCTAGGCAGTGTTAGTTCTCTGACCACACAAGCCTGGTTTGGAACTCACCAGAACCTCATGAGGGACACTTTCACAGAGGAGGGAACTGAAGCTAAAAGGCACCCAGGTGAGTTGATGGTGAAGGGGGTGGTACTACAAAAGCAGTGTCAGTTCTTTAACCCGGGCACTCAGGAGGCAGAGGCAGGCGGATCTCTTGAGTTCGAGGCCAGCCTGGGCTACAAGGAATTTCAGGAAAGAAACTGTGTATCGAAAAACATGATCACACACATAATCATAAATAAATAAAACCACGGTCTAGGTTCCTTATCTACACTTCTCCACTCTTCCCTTTGAGAACTTGGCCTGGGTTAGCGGTGTTATCTGGGGTTATCAGTACCAAGTGCAACATAAAACGGAGCACAGGAATCCTAGACCTTTCCCAAATCGGACGAACGGATGATTCTGAACACATTTAGTCTCGGGCTTTCAAATATGGGCTCCATAAACAAAACAAAGGAGGCCCTGGGGGAGAGGCACGAGGCGGAGGTGGTCGTTCTGGACACAGTGGTACAAGCGGCTATCACCTAACGGTGACAGTGTCGAGGCGCACTTTCTCCGCCTGGCTTATTATAAGATAGAGAGGCAGGAGCTACACGAGTTCCGGGTCAGCCTGGGCTACTTGGAGAGGCTACGTCTCAAAAAGACACACATTTGAATTAGAAATAACTTGTTACGGAGCTAGGTCACAATCCGTGCCCTCTGCGGCCCTCAATATCCCCGTCAGCGCCGGACAACGCTCTCGTACGCTGTGCAGACCCCACCGCTCTCCTCCCGTCGCCCCACGGACGCCCACTTTGGTCCCCGCAGCGCCCCGCGGCCTTCATACGCACCGCACGCCCGGAAGCCGACCAGCAGCGGTCACGCCGGAAGCGGCTCTCGGGGCCCGCCTCTGAGGCGGGGAGAGCCCCAATATGGAGCGCCTATTGGTGAACTACGCATGTTCATCAGGAGAGTACTTCCGGTTCCCCGCCCGTGCCGTTGCTATGGCGCCTCAGCAGCTGTGGGCCGAGTTTCCCGCGCGCTTTAGTATTTCCCGGAACGGTTTCCGTCGCCCCCGCTGCCCGCTCGGCGGAGGAGAGCCCACGTTGTGTCTTGTGTGTTAAAAATACGAGCTTTAGACCGGAAAAGGAAGAATGTGGGTTTTGTTTTCCTGTAGCCTGAGCTAGAATCCTGGCTCTGCCGTTACTAGTAGAGCGTTGGCCATTCGTGGAGCTACTAAATGGAGTTGATAAAGTCGGTTCTGGGGTGGTTACATAGTTCAGTCCGTAAAAAGCTTGCTGGGCAGGCAATGTGTCTCAAAAAGCAAGGTGGAGGGCATCTGAGGAACAACATCTGAAGTTGACTTCTGGCCTCCACATCACGCACACGAACACACTCACAAAAAGTCCTGAATACTGAAGTGTTCACAGGATTTAAAGAGCTAATGTGCAGCGAGGGCCAGGATAGCAGCAGAGAAGTGTGGCATTACGGTAGTGCTGGTTAAGCCTTAGCCCCGCTCCCCTAAGAACTGTGAGATGTGACGAAATTACCAAAAGGAGTGACTTCTGAAGGCATTTCCTTTGCATACATTCCAGGCTCGAATCTCAGAGCTGGAAATGCACCCTTGCCCAGGAAAAGTGTCTAATAATCCAACTGCACAAAGTGCATAGTGTAATCTCTGAAAACACATTCTTTCTCTGCTTCTCATCAACCCTGGAGTCTTGGACAGCTCCTTACCTCTGGAGAGGTCTTCATCTGAGTAGGGAGACTAGCAGTAGCTAAAAGCTTGATCTCTGGAGGTGGAAGGCCAGAGTCAAACCCTGGTTCTTGAACCCCAAATCTCTGATCTCTAGGACAACACACTCAATCAACCCCTGGCCTCAGTCTACCCATCTGTAAAGGAAGAATAATAGTATCGGACTGTGGACATGGTTGTGAAAATGAACTGTAAACCACTGGGGATGGGGTAAAACCCTGTAACTGTGAACTATCATTACTACCAAAGAACTTATATAAACTGTGGACATCAGTGAGAGGAGAAAACAGCCCCCATGGAAAGCTTGCACAATTGGTTTGCCCTGCAGTCTTGAAAATCAAACCATTCTCGGTATTCAAAGTCAAGGTGTGGGCCAGGGGGATGGCTCGGTGGGTAAAGGCACTTGCCACCAAGTCTGAAGTGAGAGAAGCAGTCATTTCTTTCCAACAGGTTTAAAAGCTGTATGCCCACTTCCCCCTAATGCTCCTGGCTCCTGAAAAGCCCCCTTTGTTAGTCATTTGTCAGATAGGCTTGTTGGACCAGGTGTAATTTGCTATCTAGAATCCCTGAGATGCTTAAAAGCATAAGATACCCCACATTCTCCCTCAGGTCTCTGCCCCTTTTCAGGCTGTTTTCTAGCTTAGCCAATCAGGGATAGATTGCAAGGTTGGATATCAACCAATGAGGAAAGGCCAAGATCCCCATGAGCTGAGGATATTTTGGCCACAGAGGATAGGACAGAGGGCCTGGCACACCTTTTTGACAAAAAGACTGCCTTGCTGGGTAACTTTTGATTTGGTCGTTTCTTTGTGTGACACCAAAATATTAATTTATCAACTAGACCCACACGGTAGAAAGAATTGACTTCCAAAAGTTGTTCTCTGACCTACACATGCAGCACACACACACACACACACACACACACACACACACACACACACACACAAACACAAATGTAATCAAAGTCAAGGTATCTCACAGAAGGCTGTGGCATATCCAGCCAATCTGGAAAGTGAGACACCTGGCCACCACAGGACAGCATTTTGCCTTGGCTGTGTCTATTTGGAGCTGGGGAGATGGGGAGAGAGCCTCCCCTCTTTTGTCGTGAAGCTCCATTTTCCTCTTGTGCAAGACAGAAAAGCCGGGGAGCAAAACTAAGACTCCGGAACCGCAGCATTCTTAGGGTCCAAGGACCAAAGAAGGAAGGTGCAAGAACAAAAGGTTCAAAAGGGAGCAATATGCAGGGCGGCCAAGACTGGGGAGACTCTTGAGAAGGAGTAGGCTGTGGTCAGATGGTCAGGGTAGTCTGAGGAGTTCCAGAAAGATGGGCCATAGGTTTACAATTTAGACAATGGAAGTCTCCATAGAGCGGCCAGGAATCCAGAACAGATTCCAAAAGAAGTGAAGCAGAGCAATGCAAGCAGCTGAGCATTCTCTTAGGAAGTATAATGTAGAAAGGGAAGCCTTGAAAACGCAGAAGCCTGCTGGAATAAAGGATAGAGAGAGAAAACAGATAAGAGATATGTCATGGGAGGTGAACAGCTACATACAGCCTGGCACCACAATGTTGGCTTTCTATCTTCTCTATTCTGCCTAGTAGTAGCTGAGGAAGTGCTGGGGAGGGGAGGGGAGGGGGAGAGGATGGAGCCAAAAGATTTGGAACACACGTCAAGATGAGTGCAGAAGAGAGACTAAGGTTGGCACCCAGACTGCAGATGTGATGGTTATCTGAGCCCTGCTCCACCTCAGAGGAAACACTAATACGGATTCATCTTAAAGTGGCCTTTGGTTGGGCTTGTACAGCTGACTCCAGGATATAAAGCCCCTGTAGGGGGCTGCTTTGAAGTGATGCTCCACAGTGATGGCAGAAACCAGAAGGATGCTGGATATTCACATTTAACCCATGATGTGGGAAGGTTCCAGCAAATGAGAATGAGAAGGATAAGTCAGTCTGAAGGCTCAGCGAGGTGAACTGGTACCGTAGGCCCGAGAATGTGGTATTGAAATCCAGTCACAATGTTGTTTGTTTTTTACTCTTTTGGGGGGCCCACCTCACAGGTCCCAAATAAATCATGCACAGAGACTTATTCTTAATTATGAATGCCTGGCCTTAGCTTGGCTTGTTTCTTACTATCTTTCCTTAACTTTAAATTAGCCTGTCTACCTTTTGCCTGGGGCTTTTCCTGGTCTCTTCTGTAAATTTTATTCTTACTCTGTGTCTTGCTGTGTGGCTGGGTGGCTAGCCCCTGGAGTCCTCCTCCTTCTCTGGCTCTCCTCCTCCTTCTCCTCCTTCTTCTCTTTTCTTTTCTTTTTTTCTCAGAATTCTCCTATATATTCTCTCTGCCTACCAGCCCCACCTATCTCTCTCTCTTGCCTTGCTATTGGCCTTTCAGTTCTTTATTAGACCAGTCAGGTGTTTTAGACAGGCACAGTAACACAGCTTCACAGAGTTAAACAAATGCAGCAGAAACAAGAATAACATACCTTAAAATAATATTCTACAAACAATGTCTGCAGCAGTCCTTCACTCTCAAAGAGATGGGCACCTTCTGAGACATGGTCTGTGAATCTCTAACAGCCTTTCCGGTGCCGGGATTTCTCAGCTAGGGAAGTGAGTTTACATCAGAGAGAGTGTTGGTCTTGGAATCAGAAACTACAGGCTTGTGCTATGAGACCACCCCCATCCTCAGAAAAGCATTACTCCTGCTTCTGCTATGTAGGCTTTCCAGATCCCCCTCCATGCTGTTGTCTGTCTGTCTGTCTATGGCATCAATAACTCTTCTAATAAACTTCATACTCCTGACATTTTGTTTCAATGTCCCTCTTGAACCCACATCCAAGACCTTTCAGTAGGAACAAATATTGAGGAATCACTGAGAACAGGCCTGTTACCCCAATAATGAAGACTCAAAGTCTCTTTTTGGCTCTGTGTTTACCGTTTTGATATACCAAGCACTGGACTATCCGCCCTATGACAATGTTGCTGCTCAGACGCTCCCAGGAAAGTTGAGTCTAAAATGTCAGAGAGTTTTGCTCACACAAAGTGCCATGCAAGACAGAGGACATTGAGGTGGGTGGTTAAGGCCTGAGCTGAAAAGGAAGCTTCAGGTCAGGGGTCACACTGAGCGGGTGGGTCATTTGCCTGAATGCCATGGAAGGGATCAGAGAAATCATGAGCTTAACTTTGTAGTGTAGAGAAAGAGCTTTGATGCGTTCTTTTCAGTTATTCCTGGAACAAGTACAGAAGCTGTGTGTTGGGCCTCAAAGCTTTGGCAGCTTCCAGAGAATCTTCAGATCACACTCAATGAACCACAGAGCTCTGAGACTAGAAGTCAACAACATGCCAGGCCAGAAGCCCGTGCGCAAACTGTGCCTCAAATCAGTTACTGCAGCTGCTTCTGAGGAAGGGGCCAGGAAGTCAGGCGACTTTTTTCTTTTTTCTTTTTTACTGTAAGCACCTATTTGCAAAACAATAAAATTGAAAATTGTAAGTATACATCTGAGTTTTCTTTCCGAAGCTAGGTGATGCTCATGGCAAATGTACCTACAGGTGTTCGTTATATTTGTCTTCACGACCCTTCTGAATGATAAAATATTTTTGTTATACATTTTTTTAAAAGAAAAATAACCTTTTCGGAAACTGAAAATTACATGCAGGTTAACGAAAAAACAGTCTGGTAATTGCAAAGCACTCAGAAGTGAGTGTCCACAGCTAGCATGGCAAAACAGCCTACAGACTAGGAACAAAAGTCATCAGGGAATGAGGACGAACGCTTGCACAGCAAGGCAGGATCCAACAGACATTAGGAGGGAACTCTTGTTAATGGCAGTATCACAGGGGTAAGTGACTCAGTTAAGTAGCAGGAAAATGTCAGCTGAATAAACACAGAGGAAGCAGAAGGAAGGGTATAATAATAATTTTTTTTCCAGAGCTGAGGACCGAACCCAAGGCCTTGAGCTTGCTAGGCAAGTGCTCTACCACTGAGCTAAATCCCCAACCCCAATAATTTTTTTTTAAGCAGAAATGAGTACAAAATGAAGTTATAAAAAGCAAAAGCTGGTGCTCTGCTACAGACCCGTGAAATAAACTTCTTCTAAAGTTGATCAAAAATAAATGGGACAAAAAAATATTCTAAGTGGCAAAGGGGACACAGCAGATGCAGTGACACCCCGAGAGAGGTGAGAGGCAGATGGAGGACTTGGCTGAGGAAGGCCAGACTTTCCCTGGGCCCGGACTTGCTGTAACCACATCATGCTGCTTGGGATCCTTCTGCCTTCCACCTCCTGGGGCTGGGATACAGGCTCGCACCACTATGCCTGGCTCAGTATGAACTTTGTGGTGAACAACTTTGTGGTGAAAATTTTTGAAAAGTTAAAAGAGATACCTTCTTGATAAGAACACAAATTCTAAAACTCGGCTAAAGAAGGAAAGTAGAGCGGTAATTATCAATGACATTGAAACAATAAGAATGGATTTGCTCCAGCTCCCAGAACACCCAGGACAAGGTCTGAAGACTCAGCCACCAAGAAAGAAATGAGGAGAACTGAGGGGGGCAGGGAGAAGAGAGAGGGGATGGAAGAGGAGAGGAGAAGGTGGGGAAGGGAGAAGACGGGAGGGAGAGGAAGCAGGGAGGGGAGAAGAGATGGGGACTGTATTATGCAAGTTGCACAAGAGTATAAAGATAGAAACAATTATACAATACGTTCTACGAGGGTCCTCTGCAAGAGCTGAACGTGCTCCCGACCACTGAGCATCTCTCCAACTCCAAGACAGCCATATCACAACACAGGTTGCCAACTTGACTGCATCTGGAATTAACTAAAACCCAAGTATCTGGATTCACCTGTGAGGGATTTTTCTTAAATTATTTGAAGTGGGAAGACCCACACCTTTCATCCAGATTTTTCAAGGTGGGAAGATCCACCTCTAATCTTGACCATACCTTCTGGTGGCAGAAGGACATGGAAGGACGTGGAAGAAGGAAGCTTTTGCTATTTGTCGCTTGCTCTTGCTCTCAACTTACCGTCATTAGAGCCTGCTTCCTCAGGATTCTAATGTATACTGAAGACCAGCTGAGTCACCCAGCCTTCTGGACTGAACAACTATTGCATTCTTGGACTTTTTGTTGGACTAGCTGGACCACAGCCCATAAGGCACTCTAATAAATCCCATATATATGAATATATGTGTGTGTGTGTGTTGTGTGTGTGTGTGTGAATATATATTCAATCAGTTCTGTTCCTCTAGAGAATGCTGACTAATAGACTGGTGTAACAAAAGATGTGGAGGGGCCTGGGGAGCTGGCTCCATGGTTGAGAGTACTGCCTGCTTTTCCAAAGGTCCTGAATTCAATCCCCAGCACTCTCATGGTGGCTCACAACCATCCACTGTAGTCCCATAGGATCCAATGCCCTATTCTGTTGTGCAAATGTACACACCGACAAAATACCCATAAACATAAAATACATAAATAAATCTTTTAAAAAATATGTTGAGAAATATTCAACCTTACTACTCATTGAAAATAAAAACAAGAAAAGAGATAAATTTTCACCCTTGAAAGTGGTGAACTGTTGCCAAGAGTAAGAAGAGACCATCGCTGGGCGGCGGTGGTACATGCCTTTAATCCCACCACTCAGGAGGCAGAGGCAGGTGGATCTCTGTGAGTTCAAGGCCAACCTGGGCTACAGAGTGAGTTCCAGGAAAGGCACAAAGCTACACAGAGGAACCTTGTCGAGAGAGAGAGAGAGAGAGAGAGAGAGAGAGAGAGAGAGAGAGAGAGAGAGAGAGAATCGTTTTTATGGTCATGTGCTGAGGTGGAAGCATCCCAGCTACTGTGGAGGATAGTTTGATGTCTCTGATGTTGTAAGAGCTCATCTAGCATTTCAACTTGTTGGAACTCAGCTGGAGAATCCCACTTGTGTGCCAAGAAGATTGCTGCAACAGAGGAAAGATGGGAACAGTCTACACATCCACTGACAAGGAAATGAAAAAAAACAAAGTACACCTGTGCCAAGATCCTGTGACCTTAAAAGGAATGGGCTAACTCAGACTCATGAGCACCTACATGTGTGAGTCCTGAAAGCATAGAATGAAGAAGAGAGAGAGAGAGAGAGAGAGAGAGAGAGAGAGAGAGAGAGAGAGAGTATTGAGACCTGATTTTGATCCCCGGGCCCCACGTGGTAGAAGGAGAGAAGTGACTGCTGCAAACTGTCCTCTGACCTTTGCACACACATGTGGGCACTCACAGGGGACACACGCACGCATGCACGCAAATACATGCAAACATAAAACCACAAGGCTAAAGGATGCATGCATTAGGGTTACTATCTATGCAAGATTGATGAGATACAAGAAAAAAATGAGGGGTGTGTGACATCACTCCAGTCTAGGGCTCTAGTTCCTAAAGATTTTAATTGATTACTTGTTGTTGTTTGTTTTTGTTTTGTTTTGAGACAGGGTCCCCCTATTTAGTCCTGGCTCTCCTGCTTGTACATATGTACACTTGCTATGTAGACTAGGTTGGCCTCAAACTCCCAAAGAACTACTTGCCTGCCTCCCAAGTACTAGTGTTAAAGATGTGTATCCCCAGATCTAACTAGACCTTGAACTTTTGCTTTAAACCTCTGAGTAGCTGGGATTACAGACATGTACCTCCAATCCTAGCTCTAATCTTTGTCCTCTCTTTAAATATGCTGCTGCATTATGGTAGGCATTCTTTTTCTTTTTCCTGACACCAAATACTCTCTGAAAACATGATCTTTAGGCCACCTAATATTCACAGAAATATCTTTGCTACCATCACTCTTTTTAAGCCCCTGCTGACCAGCGGATGTTCCCTGACACAGTCTAAGATGCATTCTCTGCACATTAACTGCTGAGGACATCTCTGCTTACTCAGATTCCCAGAAGCAGAGTTATGGGGTTGAAGAATGCACACACATCTGGGCTCTTGGTGAGCACAGCCAGCTGTCCTGAAGAAAGATGAACCATTTGCCCTGCCTCAAATGTCTGTCACTCCAGGTCTGACTACTGGCTGGCTCTAGACCAGAATCTGAGGAAAAGTTGGTCTTGGGTCCTTCACCACTCTTCAAAGATGTCAAGCTGCCGGATCCTGAGGCTGCCTCTGTGCTATGGCATTGTGTGTAACCGAAGCCTGGTTGGTGCCTCATTTAGGAGGTCCTGGGTGGCCAGGGGTGGAATCTTACTTGATCACAGAGCTGAGATCCCTCTAGCAGGTCTGACGTAGTGGCCCCCCAACTTCTATCTGCTGGTGTTGGCTTATAGCCTTGGATTCCTCTGGATTTGTTTTGTTACTAAGTTAAACAAACAAACAAACAAACAAAAAACCTAGCCAGGCATATGAAAACTGTCTAAAAAAGAAAATCAGGACTACAGAGTGAATTCTAGGCCAGCCCAAGCAATTTAGTGAGACCCTACCTCAAAATAATAAAAAAAAAAAATTATCTGGCAAGAAGGCTCAGCGGGTAAAGGTGCTTGCCAAGAAGCCTGATATCCTGAATTCAATTCTTGGGACCCATATGGTGTAAGGAGAGAACCAACTCCTGCAAATTGTCCTCTGACTTCCTCATCTGGGCCACTGGCACATGCCCACACACATACTACGTACACACACACAAAATTAATGTAATAGAAACCTCTGGAGCAGCTGGGACTATGGATGTAATTTAAAAAATTACGTTCTTTTAATGCCATATAGCCTGTGTGGCCAAACAGAAAAGCTAAAGTCAGTAGAGTGCCCAGGGTGTAAGAACCTGTTTGCCCTCCTCGTCCCTCTGGTTGGCCTACTTCCGCATTCTTAACGATTTCTGTCTGCTTTCTGAAAAGGTAGAGAAATTATTTCCAGATAAGATGCCAGGTGATAACGATTTCCCAGCGTCTCAGCCAACACTGATGAAAAGCTGAATTCGGAGCAAGCTAATCAAAGCCCCAGATCACCCTCCGAGGAGGCTCTACAGCACCGCTCCTCCTATCTACAGTTGGCCTTCTACGTGTAGTCAGAGAACTACCTGGGAACTGGGAGACTACACAGCCAGGCAGCTGGAGTCCTCACCCTACATCTGCAAAGAGAAGAGGCCCAGTGAGACACACCAGTGTGATCAACCCCCACACCACGTTAACTCCTTTACACCCTGACCCCACGCTCTTCTTGTGTTCATTTTCTCCTTGGGAACGACCGGAAGTGAGGGGTGGGATCCTTGCTATGCTCTTCAGGCCATAGCAGCCTCCAGGGGCCCTTTTGTCTGATTTGAAGGTGATTCATTCCTCTGGGAACAGCAGACAATTCACTCCAGATTTCCAAAGCATTCCTGTTCCTTTTGTCTCCAGTAAGATGTTGGAAACCAGCCCAGGGGTGGGGTGGGGTGGGCATGAAGGGGGAAAAGATAGTGTTTGTCAAAGGTTAGGAGCTGTCAAAAGCGAGCAACACTGTTGCAACATTTCAAACATCTTTACTCTTTGGGACCTAGTGAAGTTTTTTGAAGTATGACAGGACCAGACAGTGCAGAGTTTCCTCCATCTTGCATTCTTGCTGAGGCCATTTTAGGTTTAACTAGAATTTGATCTCCTTGATGGAGAATCCCAGGAAAAATTACCCAACTGTATTCTAGGAACCCAAGGTCAAGATGCCCAGCTAACTTATCGCAGCTTCTGTTAAACTGCTTGCCTGTGCAGAACCCCCTCCTGCTAACCTCTTACCTCAGCTTCTGTCAGATTGCTTGCCTACTATGAGAAGCCCCACTACAGCTGCTGAGTGAGGTGCCAGGACGTGGTTTCTGCCTTCAAAAACCCTGTGTTCTGGACACTCTGCTCTAGACTTAGGACCCAAATACTTGAGTGTGGTCCCAGCCAGATGGAATAAAGACTTTCAATTGTCTATAAACTGTGTCTGAGTCGTCATGTCTGGTAGACTTCCTATAACAGAGGAATGAACTGTAATATGATTGACAGCATAGACACATGCCACTATCATCATAAAATAGGGGTTCACTGGAGTGTGACTAGAATTACAATGACAATATGATTCTATCACGTATTACACACGTGGCGTTCATCTTCCCAAAGATGGAAGTCAAACCGTGTTTTTAACTCTCCTTTACTTAGAACTCACTTGAAAATAGATGAGGAAACCACAGTCGAAAAGAAAGTATCGAGTTGACTCACTGAAGTTTTCATTTTCATTCACTTTTGGCACTCATCCTAGCATTCAGCAAGAGCTTTAGAAGCAGAGAGCAAAGTATATATATACAAAATGCTGGGGATCAAACTCTGGACTTCGTTCCTACTAGAAAGCACCCTACAGCAAGTCATGTGCTCAGCCCTGCAGAGATAAACTTGAACGTCTAAGACAGCCAACAGAAAAAGATGCTTGTTGCCAAGCCTGATGACCGGAGTTCAAGCCCCAGTACCCACATGGTAGGAGAGAACCGGTTCCTGCTGATGCCTCAGGCTGACCTCTGACTTCCATGCCCGGGCCGTGGCATGTACCCACCAACCCCCTCCCACATACACAACATAAATTAATATAATAAAAGCTTTTAAAAATAGTCTTTATAGTCAAGTTGCTCGAAACTGTTAAGAGAAGATTAGTAAGTAAAATCTAGAAAGAAATGACAGAGTGCTGATAGAGTATTATTTATGCCATTAAGTGCAAAAATATTGACTATATTTAGGCAAAAAGAGTTTATTGGAAGGGTGTTGGCCCTCCATTAGTCAGGATAGGCTAAGTTATCCAACTTTTGTTCTAGGTCATTCTACATATGCTCTATGGTCTGTGGCTCGTGTTAACTTTCTGTCACTATTACAAATGTTTGTGATAATAAAATTAGACAATGTGTGTTTGGGGTCACATTTCGGAGGTCTCTGTCCGTGATTCCTTGGCTCTGATGCTTTGAGGCCTTGGGCAAGGGCCCCTGGAAGAAGCCCATGAGGGAGGAAAAGTGTTCACCTCATGACCAGAAAGTAAGAATGAGAAGGACCAAGGGGCTAATTGGTTCACAATCTCCCTTGAAGAGCATGCCCCAACAGCCTAAAGACCCCAGGCCTGTCTCTGAGAGGCTCTTCCACTCCTCAAAGCAGAATGCTAGAGAGCAAGCTTTAACCCACGGGCCTTTGGAGTGTTCCAGACCCATTCAATGGTAGCGGTAGCTGACTCTGCCCCGACACTCACTCAGGGACTCAGAGAAGTGGAGGATCCACTATCTACAGCTATGCCATCTCAAACACAAAATGTCTTATGTGACAGCGGGTAGACGGACCAAAGCTCGACACAGGCTTTAAATATGTAGCGCACACACACACACACACACACCCCTCTAGTTTGTTCTTTTTGTTAGTTTTTGTGTGTTTAGTTTTGTGGGTTGCCTGTATGTCTGTCTGTGCACCATGTGCCTAGTGCCCTTGGAGGCCAGGAAAGGGCTTCAGATCCTTTGAGACCAAACTGCCTTGTGAATGCTGTGAACTGAACCCACGTCCTCTCAGGGAGCAGCCAGCACTCTTAAGTGCTAAGCCATCTCTCCAGTCCTGTCCCCACCCTCCACCCAGCCCCACAAAAAAAAAAAAAAAAAAAAAAGACAGTGTGACAAATCTTCATTGTCAACTTGATTGGATTTAGAATGACCCAAGGGCCAGCAAAATATTGAGGAGGTAAAGGCACCTGTGGCCAAGTCTGATGATGCGTTCTATCCCCATGCCCCACCCGGTGAGGAAGCGAACCCACGCCTACAGCTTGTCTTCTGACCTCCACTTGCCTGCCTGTTGCATACTGTGTGTCGATAAATAATAAATATAAAAGGAATTTAGAATGACGCGGGAGACAGGCCTCTGAGAGTCGGGAAGTGTTTGCAGAGAGGGAAAAGCTACCCTGAGTGTAGGTGCACCATCCCACAGGAAATGAGAAAATGCACGGGTGTGGGCATCCCCGTGCCTCCCCTTCTGGCCCCACCTTGACAATCATTGTGTTGCTCTCTACAGCCTGCAATGACAATGTCGGGAACCATCTGAAACCTGAGCCAAAATAAATCCTTCCTTCCCAGCGGGCAGTTTGTCACAGCAAGAAGCGAAATTCCACAGTGGTTTTTACCAGAAGAGATAGCATTCAAGATGAGGCTTGAAGAGTCGGGTGGAGTCATTGAGAAGGGAGGCCAGCCCAGGCTAAGAGGGCACAGTAGTCCTTTGCAAGGAAAGGCTACGCAGATGACTGGCAGAAGGGACCTCTGGTTACTTCCCCACTCCAATCTTGTTCACTCATGTTCTGTGTGATAATGACTTGGGGAGCCTGGGGAGGTGGGGTGGCATGGGGCTGAATTTGGAGCCCGAGCCATGCCCCTGCTGGGCCTTTCCTGGCAGCATCTTGAACTTTCTCACAGGCTGGCTCAGGGAATCTGGATGTCTTGTATCAGTGCCTCAAGGCTGCTGGCAGAGCAGAAGCAGCGTGAGCTGGGTCTTCCTAGGGCTGTTTGCGGTTGGACCTGCTGTCCCCTGTGGACGCTGTGTCTGGTACTTTCCTCGTTGCTGTGACAAGATGCTTAAGAAAGAGGGCTTTGTTTGGCTCACAGTTTGAAGGTTTAATGTAGCCTGACTACAGGAGTGTGAGGCGGCTGGTCACGGAGCATCTACAACCAGGAAGCAGAGGGAGAGATGATCGCTGGTGCTAAGCCTGCTTCTCTCTCTCTCTCTCTCTCTCTCTCTCTCTCTCTCTCTCTCTCTAATGTAATATTTTTAATAATTATTTGGGAATTTCAAACAATGCACCCTGATCCACCCTTTGCCCCTCTGCAACAACAACAACAACAAAAAATACATCAAGTCCAATTTGTGTTGCCCATCTACTCCCTGGAGCATGATCAAACTCTCCGTGTCCCGTCCCTTAAAGAAAACTGAGTCCTCCTCACCCACCCTGCCAGAAGCCATCAACTGCGAGGAGCATCCTTATCACAGTTTTTAAGGGCTCTCTTCAATGGTTTCCTGTGTAGACTGTTTCTTTGGGAGGGGGCAGGGGTTGTCACAGAAACCTTCAATTGTCTCTTATTCTCAACTGTGAGTCTACAGTCATGGATACCACTGCAAAAGAAGCTTCCCTGCCTGTAACCAACAGTGGCAGCATGGATCATGGATGGCCACATGGTTTCTGGTGACAGTATGGACCATGGACATCCATAGAGCCCCCAGTGGGAGCACAGACCAGGGGCAACCACACAGCCTCCAATGGCAGCACAGACCACAGATCTCAACTCGGCCACCAGCAGCGACACAGACAACAAACATCAATACAGTCCTGGACCAAAGCACAGACTACAGACATCCTCATGGCCTCCAACAGCAGCAGAGGAACATGAATATCAACATGGTCCTTGGTGGCAGCACAGACCATAGACACCAATATGGTCTCAAGCGGGAGCACAGACCACGGACATCCACATGACCTCTGGTGGTAACACAGACCACAGACAATTGACATGGCCTTGGGTGGCAGCGTGGACCACAGATATCAATAGGGCCTCAGGCAGCAGCCCAGGCCACATATATCCATCTTTCCTCCAGTGGTAAGATAGAACAAGGACATCACCATGGTCTCTGGTGGCAGTACAGACCATAAAGGTCTTTCAAGGAGGCTCAATCCAGAAAATGAAACGTTCTCCATCTTGGACATCCTGTAGTTGCTCAGAGCCAGGGCCATCATGCAGCTAAGCAGCAAATTCGGGGACAGAGCCTGCACAAGCTCAAGGCTCCTGCACATCACCCTGCTGGCCCTACTGGGCAACAACATGGTTTCCTCACTTGCCAAAGCCACGCTCACACACCTGCTGCTGCCATTGCGTCTCTAAACCTGCCTCTATTTGTGCACAGGCTGCTCTGTTTCAACATCCTTCCTCCCTCTCCATTGCACATTTGTTCATCAAAGTAGCATGGCAGACTGCAGTGTGTCACACAGTATATATATATATATTTTTTTTTTTGCCCAACAGCTTTACATGCAAATACTTATTGCAATGAGTCATTGATCTGGTTCAAGGTTTCTCATTTCGGAAGAAAGAATCATAAATACTGGATTATTGCTGAGACTCATCTCAGGTATCCTGTTGTTGCCCAGAGTCAGAGAGGTCTTGCAACTCCAAGGGACATCCCAGGGCAGGATCGGAACAAGCTACAGGCCACTGCACACTTCCCTGCCCTCAGTGCTGGTTACCCCTGGGCCTCCCTGAGTTTCTCAGGCCCCTCAGAGCTTCTCTGAGGTCCTGCATGGAATGGTGCTGTCCATATTCAAAGTAGTTTTCTGGCTTCAATTAACCTAATCTAGAAACTTCCTCACAGACATGCTCCAAGGTTTATATCCAGGGGTGATTCTAGGTCTCGTCAAATTGACAGTACTAACAAATTGACAGTACTAATCTGTTCAGAGAACCTGTGCAGGCTCTGGGTGGTAGTGGGGGAGAAGGGTGGTGCTCAGGAACAGGTGGGTGGGAAGCAACTTTATCTAGGGACTTTGGAGGACGTAAGCATACTGTGTTCCTACCACAGCTCAGTGGAAGAAGCTGGTGAGAGGCAGGGAATGCTGGAGGGCAGAGCAGTATAAGATGAATGCTAGCCGAAAGAGCCAAAACTTCTAGAACCTACAGAATATGATTATGCAGTGGGCAGACAAGACAGACAGTCTTTCTCTTCATAGACTCATTTCCAATTCATTCATTTTTTGTTTGTTTGTTTGCTGTGCTCCCCGCCCCACACACAATCTTCTCTTTTAGTCTTGTGAGACATGTAGCTTTGTAGCCCAGGTTGGTCTTGAACTCGCCATGTAGCCTACACTGGTCTCAAAAGCTGGTATCCCAGTCTAAGTCCACAGAATGCTGGGATTACAGGCACACACCACCACAGTAACTCCATCAGCTTTTATTAATGAAAGAATCCCAGTTAAGTTGTTAATAAGCAGGCAAACAATCAATTCTGTAGCTTGATGTTTAGGATGAAGCCTTGTAAAATGGGCTTGATCCACAAAAATGCAATACAGGATGCTCTTTTTGTCTATGTGAGCTACCAATCATGAAAAAGGAACATATTTTTTTCATGATGGGTGATACAAGAAACTACATTTTAGAATGTATTTTTCAAGAGGAAGAAGGAAAAGGATTTCAAGAAAATTAAGGATGAACACAGATCCTGAGAAAGGCATCATAAAACACACAGGCCAGGTGCTTGCACTGTACTCCCCACATGAGATAGAAGGCAAGGCCTGTAGTGGGCATGTGTGCAGGCTACAGTCTTCACTCTCCCTATGGATCACTAGTCTATAACAAGCATCTCACAGTCCATAGCTTCCTACATTCCGTTGACCTAGACATAACCCAAAATATCATATTTGCTCTTGAAAATCTCCAGGAAAACAACACCTAAAAAAAAAATAACACTGGCCATTTTCTCAGCTATTCCAAAACTGGGCTTTGTAAAGGATGCAGATATCAACAAAACCCTGCAATATATTCTCACCCCATTTACCCATGTTAGAAGTCATTGATCTCTCTCTCTCTCTCTCTCTCTCTCTCTCTCTCTCTCTCTCTCTCTCTCTCTCTCTCTCCCCCCCCCCTTCTTCCTCCTTTTTTTTTAATGTTAAGACAGAGATTCTGTGTAACAGCCTTGGCTGTTCTGGAACAAGCTTTGGAGACTATGCTGGCCTGGAACTCACAGAGATCCTCCTGCCTCTGCCTCCCAAGTGCTGGGATTAAAGGCATGTGCCACCGCCACCTGGCAGAAGTCATTGATCTCAATGGGAGAGGTGACCTTGAGTTTAGGGCCGACCATGTACTGACATGAGGAGTCCTTCCCATTCCTTTTTTCCTTTCTCCAGAGACAAGGCAGAGGGCATCTTCCATGTGCCTCCCATTCTTGCAAGCTTAGTGAGCTGTATATTCTTTTTATTGTTTGATAAGTTCATATATGTATGCCATGTGCTTTGATCAAATCTGTCTCCCATTCTCTCCCTTCCAACTCCTCCCCTATTCCCCTCTATCACATTCCCCTCCAATTTCATATGTTTTAGAAAACCCACCAAGCCCACTTAGTGCTGCCGGTGTGTGTGTGTGTGTGTGTGTGTGTGTGTGTGTGTGTGTGTGTAGGTCAATCTACTGGAACATAGGCAGTCTCTCAGTGTGTGTGTGTGTGTGTGTGTGTGTGTGTGTGTGTGTGTGCATGTGTGTGCGTGTGTAGGTCAATCTACTGGAACATAGGCAGTCTCTCAGTGTGTGTGTGTGTGTGTGTGTGTGTGTGTGTGTGTGTGTGTGCATGTGTGTGCGTGTGTAGGTCAATCTACTGGAACATAGGCAGTCTCTCAGAGGCAGAATCCTTGAAGAAAACAGGTTCTCCCTCCCCCAGAAGCTCACATTTGCCAATATCTCCTCAACTAGGGGTGGGACTTCCTGATCCCTTCCCCCATGTGCACTGGAATTTTGGCTGGCTTGATCATTTGAAGGCCGTGTGCATGCTGTCACAGGTGCTGTGAGGTCACACATGGTCCCATTTGTCAAATGTCTGTGCTGTTCAGAAAGTCAGTTCCTGTGTCTATAAACTGAATTGTGCTTAGACTTCAGGGTATCAGGTCTCATGCTGAGATCCTTGATCCACCTGGAGTTGAGTTTTTGCCAAGCGAGAGGTAAGCATCCGATTTCATTCTTCTACATGTGGCTATCCAGTTTGAGCAGTACCATTTGTTGAAGATGCTTTCTTTTCTCCAGTGTGTATTTTGGGTCTCTTTGTCAAATGTCAGGTGGCTGCAGGAGCAGGAGCTTGTATTTGGGTCCTGAGTTCCATTCTATTGATCATTTTCCCTGTTTTATGCCAGTACCAAGCTGTTTTTAATCACTTGGTAATAGACATCAAGGGATGGTGATATCTCCAGTAGTCTTGGTGTTGTTTTAGATTTATTTTTTAATTCATGTGTATTACATATGTCTACATATATATGAGTTTATGTGTACCACATAAGTACAGGTGCCCTGAGGGGCCAGAGGGTTTTAGGCCTCTTGGAACTGGAGTTACAGGCAGTTGTCAATAGCCTGGTGTAGGTGCTGGGAACTGAACCTAGGTCCTCTTGCAAGAGCATTGCATGCTTTTAACTGCTAAACCAACACTTCAGTCCTTCTAGAAGTATTTTATTGTTTACAATCGTTTTGGCTCCTGGGCCTTTTGTGTTTCCATATGAATCTGTATATTTTTTTTCAATTTTTGTGAAGAGTTGCATTGGAATTTTTATGGGGATTTCATTGAACCCGTAGATTGCTTTTGGCAAAATGTCCATTTTCACAATCTTAATCCTACTAATCCGTGAACATAGAGTATCTTTCATCTTCTGATGTCTTCTTTAATGTCTTTCTTCAGTGTATTAAAGCTTTTGTTTGCAAGGGTTTTTTTTTTTTTTTTTAATTTCCTTGATACCTCCTGTCTTAGGGTTTCTATTGCTGTGATAACACACCATGACCAAAAGCAACTTGGGGAAGAAAGGGCTTATTTGGCTTTCTTTCTACATCATAGTTCATCACTGAAGGAAGTCAGGGCAGAAACTCAAATGGGGCTGGAACCTGGATGTAGCTGGAGTTTTCCTGGTCCTGCCTGGCCCACAATCAGGACAAATCTCTCTCACTTGCCAGTCCCACAGCCACTCAGACCCAACCAAGTAAACACACAGAGACTTATATTATTTGAACTGGCCTAATGGCTCAGGCTTCTAACTATCTAGTTCTTACATCTTAAATCAATCCATTTCTATTAATCTATAAGTTGTCACACAGCTCGTGGCTTACCGGTATCTTAATATCTTCTTATGGCAGCGGCTGGCAGTGTCTCTCTGACTCAGCCTTTCACTTCCCAGAATTCTCCTCTCTCCTTGTCCCGCCTATACTTCCTGCCTGGCTACTGGCCAATCAGTGTTTTATTTATTAACCAATCAGGGCAGCACATTTAACATACAAAACATCCCACAGCACCTGGAGGCAGGAGCTGAAGCAGAGGCCATGGAGAGGTGCTGCTTACTGGCTTGCTTTCATGGCTTGCTCAGCCTCCTTTCTGGACCCATCAATCACTAAGTAAGAAAATGCCTTACAGCTGGATCTTATGGAGGCATTTTCTTAACTGCCCTTCCCTCCTCTCAGATGACTTTAGTGTGTGTCAAGTTGACACAACACTAGCGAGGACACCTCCCATTTCTTATTGGCCAGAACTGAATCACATCCATATGCTGTAGAGGAGCCAGAAACGTGACAGTTGACTTTAGGAATTCAGTCAATTAAATTAAGGAATACAGAACCCTGGGCAGGCAGATTTGCGTGCTCTCTCTCTCTCTCTCTCTCTCTCTCTCTCTCTCTCTCTCTCTCTCTCTCTGTGTGTGTGTGTGTGTGTGTGTGTGTGTGTGTGTCTGTGTCTGCATTTTGGGTCCTCAGATCTTCAAAATGGGACAAAATACACTCAGAGTGAGACTTCCAGACATGGACTAAGCCAATAAATATATCACATACCCTTACATCTCTGTGATCAAATACTTAGACAAATTGAGGAGTAGAAAGGTTTGTCTTGGCTCACAGATTCAGACATTTCAGTCCAAGTCCCTTAGCACTGCTCTCCTTATGGAAGGTGACAGAGTCAGAAAGAAGGGCCCAGGAATAAGACATACCTTTCAAAGGAGTGCTCCAGGGACCTTTCTCCAGCCAGACCCCACCTAATGGCCTGCTCAATTAGGAACTCATCAATGGGTCAACCCAATGATTGTGTCCAAGTTCTCAGGACCCACTTACTTCTTTTTTCAAATCAATACACATTTTTAAACTAAAATATAATCACATCATTTTCCCTCTTCTCTTTCTTCTAACACCTATGTCTGCTTCCTCTAACCCCTACTCCCTCTCAAATTGGTGGTGCCTCTTTTTTTTTTATTATTACTGATGTGTGTGTGTGTGTGTGTGTGTGTGTGTGTGTGTAAATATATGCATACAACCTGCTTGGCCCATTCAGTGTGTCTTGTGTGTACATGATTTCAGGGCTGATCACTTGGTATTGAATAACCAGTTATGGGGCTCATCCCTAGGATCCTTCTCTTATACTCAGTTTATTGCCTCTAGTTCTTTTGTTTGTTTGTTTGTTTGTTTCGGACAGAGTTTCTCTGCTTAGCTTTGGAGCCTTTCCTGGAACTCACTCTGTAGACCAGGCTGGCCTCAAACTCACAGAGATCCACCTGGCTCTGCTTCCCAAGTGCTGGGATTAAAGGCGTGAGCCACCACCACCTGGCTGCCTCTAGTTCTGTCTAGGGGGTGGGACCCCGTGAGATTGCCCCTTTCTGTGTTAGCATGTCTATAAGGAATCCACTCTCAGAAGCCCATCAGCTGACAGGCAGACCCTTAATGTAAGCCTCAGGCAAAACCTGAGATTCTAAACACAGAGCCAGTCAGTCGGCATCCTGAGGTCTCCAGCCTGCAGAGGGTTGCTGTAATCGTCCTACCTTTCATCATCGTATGAGCCATGCTCATCTTTTCTAGACAGGCATAGATACACTATTAGTGCTGCGTCTCTGGAGAACCCTGACAAACACAGCAGGAACCCACTAAGGAAAGGCGAACTGCCAGGCCCGATTCATTCCCATGGCGGTTCATGGGCCGGAGAGAAAATAGTTCTATGAACAGAGGCATATCTGAAGAGACAAGAGAGGAAGGGAGCAGGCTGGGATGGTGATGGAGCTGAACCCTTGACCAGCAGCAGCACGTGGGAAAGCTTGCCCTGCACTTTGTCTGGGCAGCACAGCAGAGACGACCCTGTTGATAAGAGCACAGGTGAGCCAACCCTGAGAAAGTGAGCATGGGAGACCTGGCCCCAGCCCTCACCTCCCACATGCTGGCGTGGGCTGGGGAGAGAGGCCCTCCCTTCACCCTGTCCATCAAATAGCAAAGGAGATGGGCGGGGGGAGTTATTGTTAGGATTCATAAAAAGTATTGTGGAGGTCCACAAAGGTTTCCTAGTGAGAGCTGAGCTTGCTTTACCCAGCAGAGCTGCATTAGAGGATTGTTTGACCATGTGCATGGTTACTAGGTGATTGGAAGGGTCTACACTTGGCTGAGCTAGGGGGAGGTCTTTGCTCCACCCCTTGGCATTTCTATAAAAAGCCCTTTGGAAGAGACAGAAGGGGCTGGTGAATTGGGATCCAGGCCCTCCCAAGGCTATCCTGTGTTTCTGTTTCTCTCCCCTCTATCCCTCTATCTAAATCTCTTATCCCTCTCTCCTCAAGAGTACCCTGGGGTAAAATGTGGGAGCCGGCCTCCCAGCTGGTCTCCCACAAAGTACGTCAGAGCAATGGAAAGTGGCTGGGAGATGTCACTTCTGACCTGGTGAGGCAGGTGTGAGGGGCTGGCTGGGACAGAGCACCGGGAAGGGAAACAGGCCGTGAAAGTGAAAATGAATGCAGGATGGGGGAGACAGGCCCCATGTCAGGTCGGGATGGTCACCAGAGCACAGGAAGTGAGAGAAGGAAGGTGACATGACAAGTCACATCAGCTTGCTTCATCGGATGTTTACTGACACCACTCCTGAGGCTGAGCACACAGAAGGAGAAGTGAACCTGGGCCCAGACAGTAACTTTGGCCAAGAGACAGCTAGGTGGGAATGGCCGCAAGGGAAACTCTGGACTGTGTGAACAAGGGCAAAGCTCAAGCTAGAGTCAAACGCCCCAGAAAGCCGTAGGCAAAGCACTCTTAGAGCCTTCGAGTGCATTTTGACACTGCTTAGCCTGCTGTTGGTACCACAAACATCTGAGGCGGGCTACTTCATGAAGAAACGTGGGTTATTTGTGCTGTGGAGGCTCAGAGCCCAGCAGCTCTGTCAGCTCAGTATCTGGCGAGAATCCTCCCTAACACACCACAGTACGGTGGGTGGCCACACGTGGAAGCATGCGCAAGAGAGGGGAAGTCATGTGGCAAGATAGGAATCTAGAGGGACTCACAAGCCAGCCTCCCCTGCCCTCCCCCTTCTCTCTCTCCCTCCCCCTTTCTCCTTTCTTTCTTTCTTTCTTCCTTTCTTTCTTTCTCTCTCTTTCTCTCTCTCTCTCTCTCTCTCTCTCTCTCTCTCTCTCTTTCTTTCTTTCTCCCTCCCTTCCTTTCTTTTTTGAAAATTATTTATTTTAAAGATTATAAAAATTTCTTATTTACTTATTATATGTGTCATTTACATCTTATGTCTTGGTCCCATTCATTTCCCCGTCTCTTTGCATCTGCCCTCTGCCCCATATACCCCCCAAATATAACAAAATTTAAGAGAAAAAAAAGGAGAATAAAATAAAAATGAGGAAAAACTTAAAAGTCTTGTCATGTAAGCTGTAGAGTGACACAGTGATTCACTCTGTGGCCCCTGTGTCCACATAGCTTTACTTGCAAGTGTTCACTGGCAAGAGTCATTGTCTGGTTCAGAGCCTCTGGCTTCTATATCCTATCAATGCTGGGCCCTTACTGGGACTCCTCCTGGATATCCTGTTGTGGTCCTGTGTTGTGGAGATCCCGTAGCTTTGGGTCTGCAGGTCAGGTCCCTTCACGTGCTCCAGCGGATCATAGATGGGGTGGATGATGGGCGGGCCAAGTCATAACCTTGGGTCTTGGCCTGGGCAGCTGTAGGGTTGGTCCACCAGGTGTGAAATAGGGACAGCTCTCCCATGCTCACAATTTCGGGGCTGGCTCACATACACCTGCGCTAACAGGGTTGGCTCTCTCATTCTTATGACCACAGGACCAGCTCTCCCTCCTGCCCCAGGGGCTGATGGGTAGGTAGGGGGAGGGTAACTCTACCCTGCCCATGCCACCACAAGATGGATTGTTAATGGGGACAGCTCTCCCATGCTCACAATTTTGGGGCTGGCTTACCCACACCTACGCTAGCAGGGTTGGCTCTATTGAGCTGTCCTGTAGGGTGCAGGGCCTGCTCTCCCCAGTATTGCAGCTGGTGGGGGTTAAGGATAGCTCTCCCACTCTTATGACCACAGGGCCAGCTCTCCCACCTGCCTCAGGCATTGACGGGCAGGCAGGAGGGCATCATTCCCCTGCCCATGTCACCACAAGACAGATGTGAAGTGGGGAGAGCTCTCCCATGTTCACAACTTCAGGGCTGGCTCACTCACACTTGCACTAACAGGGTTGGGTCTATTGTGCTGCCCTGGCAGAAGTGCAGGGCCTGCTCTCCCGAGTGTTTCAGGTTGTGGGGAGCAGGGGTGGCTCTCCCACTCTTGTTACCTCAGGGTCAACTCTCCCATTTGTCTTAGACATTGATGGACAGGGTGAAGGGAGGGCTTCTCTCCCCAGCCCACGCCAGCATGTGGGAGGTGAGGGGTGGGGCCAGGTCTCCCATGCTCACTTTCTCAGGGTTGGCTCACCTGTGCTCTTATCAACAGGGTCATCTCTGCTGTGCTGCCCAGACAAAGTACAGGGCAAGCTTTCCCGTGTGTTGCTGCTGGTCAAGGGTTCAGCTCCATCACCATCCCAGCCTGCTCCCTTCCTCTCTTGTCTCTTCAGATATGCCTCTGTCCACAGGACCTGAAACATTCTCTCTCTCTCTCTCTCTCTCTCTCTCTCTCTCTCTCTCTCTCCACACATTTATTTGAGAGGAGGGCACAAAACTAGCTGGAAACAGAAGAGGCCGAACCCACCCCACCCCTCATCCCCAGTTCTCAGCAACTCGGGTCTCCAACCTAAGAGTGAAGTAGGGGAGCAAAGCTAGGAAGAAATACTGGTTGAGCACCAGTGATCAAAGCCAGTGCACCCTGTTCCCATGAAGGGGACCAGCTGCCCCGACGAATGACTATGGCTGAGATGAGATGAAATGGAATCAGCCTGCAGACATGAGCTCATTCGCTGTGACTTGACTCCGTCTCCTTCTCTACCTTTGTACTAAAAAAAATGTATTACACTCTCCTTTTTGTGAGTGTACGCGCACACAGGTAGGGGTCAAAGAACAATTTGCCGGAGTGATGGACCAAACTCAGGTCATCAGGCTTGGCAACAGGTGCCTTTGCCACCTCAACACCTCAACAGCCCTCTATCTTTTTTTTAATTTTTTTTTTTTAATTTTGTTTTGCAGAGCTGAGGATGGAACCCAGGGCTTCAGGCATCCTCAAACAAGTACTCTACCACCGAGCCCCTCCTCCAGGCCTGTGCCTTATTCTTCGCGAATCTGCCTGCTCTTTCCTGAGCGGTGTGTGAGGCGGGGCTTGGGAGCAGAGGACACTCTTTCAAGGGCCTTGGCGCTTGGTCCTGTCACTGTCTTTTAACAGTGACTACCTATAAATGTCCACGATCATATATATATTCACTAGAACCAGAATACCTGACTACAAGTCACCTTCATAATGAAGACATTTCAGATCTGATCTGACAAAGTCTTGTAGAGTGGAAGGTCCCAGGCTGGGGGCAGAGCATTCATCCTGTTGACTTTAACCTTAGCTCTTTCCTCATGGTCACAAGATAGAGGCTGTGGCCCCAAGCTTCCCTCCTCTTGCCATGACAGTGTCTAAAGTCTCTGTCTCTGTCTCAGTCTCTCTCTCTCCCTCTCTCTCTCTCTCCTGTCTTTCTCCCCCTAATTATAGAGAAAAACATTCCTAGACACTTCCTACACACTCCTATTCAAGTTCTGTTCCCTCAGATTGGATCAGATGCCCATGTCCCAGCTCCGAGGGAGGCTGGAGCTAGCATCTAGCATGTTTGGTTGCTATGGGAGAAGAACGGAGCTGCAGCGACTGTTTGATGGTGACCCAACATTACAACAATCAGGACAAAAGGCACTGATGCCGTCAGCCATGGGCCATTTTGTAAAAGCTCCTCCATTTTGGTTAAACCACGTCTATCTCAGAAATGCACGCAATGTGTTTTTTTTTTCTAGACTGTTGCCTGCTCCCCTCCATCCACCCAGCGGTGGCCAACAAAGGGAGGCATTATCACTGGGTTCATTGCTCACCTTCTCTCCCTCGCCACCCCTGAGCATAACCAACTACAGCCAAATAAAAAAGTTTGTCAGCCTTCTGCCTTTTAACTACTCCAGTATGTGAACAGACTTCAGCTCTCACTCCTACATGAGAGTCCCCTCCCGTGGGGACATCCTTTCCCAAACAAGCCCTGCCTTGTCTGTCTTCCTCGATGACCTGACTGTAGCTACGCAATCAACAGTCAGTGGCTTGGTTCAGGTCAGCAATGCTGAGTCAACACAAGAGCAATGTTATCGGGGACCGGGAAGATGGCCCAGCAGCTAAGCGCACACACTGTTCTTCCCAAGGACCCTGCACTGAAGTCAAGCTGCTCACGAGACCTGACTCCAGCTCCAGAGGGTTTGGCTCCTCACATGAACATACTTACATACCCCGCCCCCCACATACACATGTAATTAAAAATAAAATTTTTTTTTTAAAAAGTCAGTGTTCTCTCTCCCTTGCATATATAACAATATAAGCTATATCTCCCTTGTATTGGCAGGAAACTGAGACTCAGAGACGAACTGAAGCCTTGCTCCTGGCCCTGTTGTTAGAAAGCCCAGACTCAGCCTTTGGATACTAAGATCAGTGAGACCATCCATGACCTCAGAAGACCACAGTTCAGAAGAAGGCCCAAAGGGGAAATAAGTCTTCACAACACAGTGAGCTAAGATAATAAAAAGGGGTCAGGGTGTGGCCTCTCCTGCAAGCCAGGCTAACAGGAGGGAGGGGCTACTGGCAAGTGCTCAGAAGAGCCCAGGACAATCAGGGATCTTTGGCTTGGGGGCGCTCCCCCAAAACGAAGAAGCAAAGACTCAGAAGACTGTCTTTTGCCAGGTCGTGGAAGTGTCGCGCTGCCTCGATGGACCTTCCCCCACCTCAGTGTCCCTCTGGAGGCACAGGCAGTGTCCCGCCAACCCTGAAAATGGTTTATTAAACTCTGGGGCTTCAAGCCTTGGCACCAGGCTTCATTTTATTTGGAACAACAAATCCTATGGTATTTCATACATTTCGAGAGAAGTCCCACCAGGCAGCTACAAGCCCAGGTCAGTGAAAAGGCGGAAAAGAGGAGAGCTGTTGCCTATGCCTAGGAGGGAATCCAGGGACCCATATGGGGGAGGCTCAGTCACAGTCAGGTTCTCAGGGCTGAGTAGGAGTTCGCCAGGGGTATGAAAGAGTGGGATTTTATCTTGACCTTCCAACCCTGAAGCAGGGAAATACAGCTCTTAAGAAAGGCAGGAATGGTGGTGGCGCACGCCTTTAATCCCAGCACTCGGGAGGCAGAGGCAGGCGGATCTCTGTGAGTTCGAGGCCAGCCTGGGCTACCAAGTGAGTTCCAGGAAAGGCGCAAAGCTACACAAAGAAACCCTGTCTCGAAAAACCAAAAAAAAAAAAAAAAAAAAAAAAAAAAAAGAAAGGCAGGAATGTGTGAGGGGTGCAGCTCAGAGGTAGTGTTTGCTGAGCTCATGTGATGCCTAGGTCCCTCCTGGTCCAGGATCTGCTTCCCAGACCTAACTGTTCAGGAAGCAGGAAACCAGGCCTGCAGCCAGCAGCATTTACACATGGGCAGTTTCTGTTACTGTAAGGAGCCTCTCCCACCGGAGTCAGGTGCAGCCCAGGTCTGATCTAGGCCAGAGGGTGCACGGTTGCATTGCCACCATCACCCCGGTGACTTCCAGACCACGGGCTGCTCTCTACCCTCCCCCAGACCAACGCCCTGGTACAGAATTTAGGTTCTTCCCTGAGACTCTCCTCTCCCAGGGGTCCCGCTTCCCTAGGTACAAGGGGGAACAGTTTCCCTCTGAGATGACTGGGAAGGAAACAGGTCCTAGTCACCCTACCCTATGCCCCAGGACCTTCAACCAGCCCTGAGCTCAAAGCTGGAACTGGGTCTCCATCTCAGCCTTCTGACCCTGGAGCCACAGACACCCTGGCCACATCCTGCTCTAAAGCAGTGTTTTTAAAGTATCCTGCCACTGCTGGAGGATAAATACAATATACAGCCCTGGGAGTGGTGTCACATGCCTATAACCTCAGCCCTCAGGGGCAGGGCCTGGAGGATAACTGTGCCGGTAATCTTCACGATCAACTTATCCGGCTATAAGGTCAACATGGGTGAGTCTGTCTCTAGAAAGGTTTAACTGAGCAGGGATGACCCACCCTAAATGTAGACAGAACCATCCCCATGGGCAGGAACCTCAGAATGCGTGAAAAGGAGCAGGCAGGCTGAGCACCAACACTCACCTCTCGCTGCTTCCTGACCATGTGATCAGCCGGTTCCTGTTTCTGCCGGTGTGACTCTTCTGCCCTGATGGACCGCAGCACAAATTAACCCTTCCTTCTTCAAGTTGTTTTGTATTTTGTCACAGCAATAAGGAAAGCAAATAAAACTCATAGATTTTCTTGCCTCCCCCTCCCCCCACCTCCATAAGTTTCTCCGCCAATGCAGTAAGCTGGGTCAAGCCCGGTTGAAAAAGCACAGCAACAGGTATATCCAGCAAAGCAACTCCTGGGTGTGTTCTCAGGTCCCAGAGATGGAGGCCAGAGAAGTTTCGCACCCAGGCCAGGGCAGGAAAGTTTTATAGAGTGTAGGTGAAGGGTGATGACGTGTCCACCACAAGCTGGATTTGTGCTCAAGTCTGGTCAAAAGCTGAGCATTTAAGTGGGGGACCTTGGCAGCAGACCGCTTCAGGAGAGGAAGCTGCAATAGTCACCAAGAATGAGGAACTGGGCTTCTGGCACCTTTCCTTTGTTCAGAGACTCTCTGAATGGCAGAGTTTGGAGAGAGGGGGTGGGGGATGGGGTTTCTAGGACCATGCAGGGGCGAGCGGGAGGCTCCAACCAAACAATAGCCTCAAATTCAAGGCTAGCTTGGGCTACATAGCAAGATCTGCCTCAAAATATAAAACAAGAGATGAGAGATAGCTCAGTGGATAATGTACGTGCCACACAGTATGTGGACGAAAGTATGAATGCCCAGAACCCGTGTGAAGCTGGGTCCAGTGGTGGGAGCATCTCTCATCCCAGGGCTCCTATCGTGAGACGGGAAGCCCAAAGGCCAGCTAGCCTGGTACACACAGCATCAAACAACAAAGGAACAACCTGCTTCAAACAAAATAGAAGGCAAAGACTGATGGCTGAGATTGTCCTCTGACCTCTACAAGCACACTGCAGCACACATGTACCTACATAACTATACTTCACACACACACACACACACACACACCTTTAAAATTATCCACATATTGGGTGATGTTGTAGTCACTGTTCTATCGCTATGAAGAGACACTATCATCAAGGCAGCTCTTATAAATGAAAGCATTGAGTTGGGGGCTTGCTTATAGTTTCAAAGGTTTAGTCCATGACCATCACAGTGGGGATCCTGGTAGCACACATGGCACTGGAGCAGTGTGAGAGCTACATCCTGATCCTTGGGCCAAGAGAGAGACTCAGGCCTGGTGTGGGATTTTGAAACCTCAAAGCCCACCCCGGTGACACAGTTCCTCCAACAAGGCCACACCTCCTAATCCTTCTAATCCCTCTAAAATAGTGCCACTCCCTGATGACTAAGCATTCAAATATAGAAGCCTATGGAGGCGATTCTTACTCAAACCACCATAGATGATGACTGGTAATGCTTCAATGTTATATTTATTATCATATTTTTAAGATTTGTAATGAAATGACCCCCTATTTTTTATTTGTTTCATTTGGTCATTCATGAATTTATTTATTTTTATCAGTCATTCAACATCTTTTCAAGATTTTTTTTCTTGAAGACCTGTTTATGAATGTGCTCAAAACATACCAAAATGTTGAAAGGATTAGACCCTACTGTAGCGCGAACTCTAATTGGTCTTAATAATAAAATCCCCGAGTCAGATATCAGGGTGAAAGCTGAAAAATCAGAGAAGCAGAACAGCTAGTCATTAGTGAGACTTCTTACCTCTACCGAATCCTCGGCCTGAAAGGTGGAGCTCCTGTCTCTACCCCACCTTATCACTTCCTCTTTCCACCCAGCCATATCACTTCCTGTTTCCCTCTCCCAAGTGCTAGCATTAAAGGTGTGTGCCACCACTGCCTGGCCTCTAGTGGCTAGCTCCACACTCTGATCTCCAGAGAAGATTTATTTGTTAAAGCACAAACAAAATATCACCACACCCTCCACCTAGATTCTACCAATGGTGTATATTTAAAAAAACATTTCTTTTAGATCAAAGAATGATACAGTAAGGTTTACTCTTTTAAGTCAGGTGTGGTAGGATATAATCACAATTACAGAACTCCGGAGGCTGATGCGGGAAAATTGTTGAGAGTTTGAGTTTATCCTGAGTGACATAGCAAGACTGTGACTAAAAAGGGGAGGTGGAGTCTAGAGAGATGGCTCAGCGGTTAGGAGCATTTGTTCTTCCAGAGGACCTGGGTTCTGTTCTCGGCATCCACATGGTGGCTCACAACCACCTGTAACTCCAGGTCCAGGGGAGTCAATGCCTTTGTCTGACCTCCAGAGGCACCAGGCACCCATGTAGTATCCGCACATGCAAACAAAACATTCATGAACATAAAAGAAAAATAAATAATTCTATTTGTTTTTAAAGATTGGGGGAGATGTCTCAGTACGCAAAAGCATTTGCCACCAAGCTCAACAACCTGAGTTCATGTCCTGAAACCCACAGTTGTCCTCCGATCCACACATGTGAGTTACGTGTGTGTACATACCCACACACAAAATAAATACATGTTTAAAGATTTACCCCAAGGTAAATGTGTGTGCATGTTCCTACTTGGGCATGTGCTTGTATTTGTGTGTGTGTGTGTGTGTGTGTGTGTGTGTGTGTGTGTGTGTGTGTGGTGCTGGGGGATGGAGCCAATGGCCTTGCATGTACCAGCGCAATAGCTGTTGTTTTTCTAGAGTGAACAGTAGAGTGCTCTGCCACTGAGCCCCAGCATGCCCTTAGCCTACAGTTCTATGTATAGTTCAGTTTCCACTGCCCCAATCAATGCAGAGTAGGTTACTGAACCCAAAGCATTCTCCCACACCCTTTGCCCTTGACCTTTCTTCTCACGCCTGGCAACCATTGCTCTATTTTCCATTCCTATACTCCCTCACACAAATAGTACCATATGGAAGTTTGCATTTGGAGCCTGGCTCCTTTCCTGATGCATAACTCTGGAAGAATTTACAACCCAACATGGGGCTCTGCATACCAAAGACCTCTGGTCTCATGGTCAAGCCCTCCTTCCCTTGTATGGCCAGATCCACTTTTTAACCCACCAGCTGCTAAGGGGCAGCCAACTGATTCTATTTCTTGGCAGAAATTTCTTGTGCAATGGCACATGTGTGGACATCAGCAGACAATTTGCCAGAGCTGGTTGGAGGCATGTAATTTGCTTTTTGCTTTTACAGGGGGTTACATTTAAGAGACTGCCTTGAGTCTCAGAAGAGGGTTTGAACTTTGGACTTAAAAATAGTGTTGAGATTGTGAAAGACCATGGTGACTTTCAAAGTCAGACTACAATTCTGGTCAATCTTGTCCCCTTCATTCTTACCCCCATTCTATTATGACGTGGTCCCTATTGCTTGAGGATATAAATTAACTTCAAGAGATGATTGCTTCTACCTCAGGACACATTTTTCCTATTGAACAATTGCCCTCCATTTAGATAAGAATAAATAAGTTATGACTGTGCTTTTAAATGTCTTTTGTATATAAATGAGTGTACCTGAACACTAACATTTTAAGAATGCTAAAGATTTTTTTTAACCACTACTGCCTCTTTAAAAACAAACAAATGGACAAATAGATTTTTCAAGTCCTTAGTTTAGCCAGGCAAACATTAAAACAACAACAACAACAACAAACACTAGTATTCACAGAGCTTCTGTCTGTCTCGCAAGTTAAATCACTGGCATCCTCATACTTTCGGCTGTTCCAAGCTAAAATGATCACAGCAGCACCTATTAAATGTTAATATTCCTTCACAGAAAGAGGAGATGAACAGGCCATCCCAGTCGATTTGACACAGACAAGGGGTGTGTGTGTGTCTACATGACTATAAAAGAAGCCCTCATGCACACTGAGTAACGACTTTTCAGAGTGACTGCTCCTGGGGCCGTCCACACTCCCGTCAGTAACCCCTTACCAGTTCTCCACAAGCAAACCTAATAAACTCACAGGTTTCCTCAGGGTGAGCACTCATGAAATCTACCTTTGGTTTGTCATTGGGACCTTATGAGGAGGGGACAGTCATTGCTCAGTCTCCCCTTCCCTCAGGGGGAAAGTTCTCACAACAGACTGTAAACTCATTTTTTAATGCTATTAGGTCTCGTGGTATTAAGAAATAAAAGAAAATATTAGAAGGATGTAAAGATGAAAATTGTTTTAATAAAGGAAGATTTATACACGCTGTGCTGGATAGTTCTGCATCAACTTGACAGAAGCTAAAGTCATCTGAGAGGAAGGAAACTAAACTAAGAAAATGCCCCATAAGATCAGGTTGTAAGTGAGCCTGTAGACATTTTCTTAATTAGTAATTGATGGGGGAGAGCCCAGCCCATTCCGAACTGCCTTTGGGCTGGTGGTCCTAGATTATATCCCTGACTGCAGTCAGATGTAATGCACGAGAGAAAACATTTTAAATTAATAAAAAAGGAAGGGAGGGAGGGAGAGAGAGAGAGAGAGAGAGAGTTAGAGAGAGAGAGAAGGAAGGAATGAAAGAGAGAGAGAGAGAGAGAGAGAGAGAGAGAGAGAGAGAGAGAGAGAGAGAGAGAGAGCAGGGTGAGCAAGCCATGAGGAGCAAGCCAATAAGCAGCACCCCTCCACGGCCTTTGCATCAGCTCCTGCCTCCAGTTTCCTGCTCCATTTGAGTTCCTGTTCTGGCTTCCTTCGGTGATGGACTACAATGTACAACTGTAAGCCAAGTAAGCCCTTTCCTCCACAACTTGCCTTTTGGACATGGTGTTTCATTGCAGCAATAGAAAGCCTAAGTAAATCCTATACAACGATGGCTGGATGTTTTCAGAATGGAGAAGAAAACTAAAAAGGTTTTGCAAGTTATGAAGTTTATTTAAAAGTGTCTGACTTTTAAAATATTATACAATAGTTAAAAGTACCAAACTTGTATAAATGACCTTCTTGGTGTTGAGTAACCATATCTGGAGGCTATCAGTCACTGTCCCATTGCTGTGAAGAGACACTGTGACCAAGGCAATTATTATAAAAGAAGCATTTAATTGAGGGCTTGCTTACAATTTTAGAGGTTAGTCAATTAGCATCATGGAGGGAAGTGGACAGGCATGGTGCTGGAACAATAGCTGAGAACAATTCCTGATCTGCAGGCAGTAGGAAGAGAGAGATACATGAGCCCAGTGCGGACCTTTTAAACCTCAAAACCCACCCCCAGTGACACACCTCCTCCAACAAGACCACACCTCCTAATCCTTCCCAAACAGTTCCACTAACTGGGGACCAAGCACTCAAATATATGAGCTTATGGCAGTTACTCTCATTCAAACCACCACAGAGGTCTATGCTAATGTGGTCAGAGGGATGAAAGGCAGAACATTTTCCCCCTTGCCTCCCAAGGTCGACTAGGTCCCAGGGGACTGTGGAGCATCTCTTGAAGTATTCTGTACCCATGAGGACTCACCTGTCCTCTTCTTCAAGAAGGCCATGGAGACCCCATCTGGTGCATTTTAACTGGTGTCCAGTCTACAAAGAGGAGGGTCAACACAGAGGAGAAATTTCATCCACACTTCTGAATAAAACAGTTGTGGTGATACATTGTGTACCCTAATAAACTTACCTGAGGATCAGAGGACAGAGCCAGTCACTAGATTAGACACAGAGGTCAGGCAGTGGTGGTACACATCTTTAATCCTACCACTGGGGAGGCAAAGATCTATCTGGATCTCTGTGAGTTCAAAGCCACACTGGGCTACATGAGATTGATCCAGTATAGGAGAGAAGCAGAGCCAGGCAGTGGTGACCCACACCTTTAATCCCAGTACTTGAGGTCTCACGCCTTTGCTTGGGAAGCACACACGATTTTAATCCCAGGAAGTAATATGGCAGGGCAGAGAAATATATACAAGGCGTGAGGAAACAGGAACTCACTCTCCTTAGGCTGAGGATTTCATAGAGGTCAGAACTAGTGGCTGGCTGTTCTTCTTCTCTGATCTTTCAGCTTTCACCCTGATATCTGGCTCTGGGTTTTTATTAAAAACCATCTAAGAGTTGAACAACACACAGTGGTCAAGCAAGATCTTTGGCTCACCCTCATATAGATGGACAACTGGTCAAAGAGTTCCTCCCACACCCAAGTGACCCCTTAGGATCAGATCATCAACTGACTTTGACAGAAAAAAAAAAAAAGATTGATTTTGTGGTCTTAAACGCCCAGCAGGAAATATAAGCAAGATTAAAATGATCAGTATGTTTCTTGGACAGTCCAAGGGGCTTCAGTCTTGAGACATTATACTTAGCTATATGAGATGTTATTTGGACAACTATTTCTCACTAATGATTTTCTGATACACATGCACATATATGTATAAATGTGTGTGTGTGTGTGTGTGTGTGTGTGTGTGCATATATCCCAGATATAAGATAAGATCTTGGTTGACTTCAGCACTACAGTATCTGTCCACAGCTGAGAAAAACAGGCCTATCTGTTGTGGGAATTCGCTCCACCAATGACCTTGGGGTATGTGGCTTGATATAGGCATGGTTTTCTCTGGGTACGTGATAAATCCTTGATACCCTTTTAACAGACTCTTGTCCATTCACTAACACTTATCTTCTTAAGTACTGAGACCAAATCTAAAACCTGGGTCTACCAACTATGGGACACTGAAGAGTACTTCCCATAGCTGTAATGTGGCCCCCAGCACCCTAAGCACCCATGTTACCTGATTAAAGGAGGCCGCCAGATACTCTGTCATCAAATGCACAGGTTTGGGAAATTATTCAGGATATTCAAGTGGGTGCATAGGACTTTGCTAGACAGTCCTATAAAAACGTCCCAATAGGATTCTCCTTTAAATTGTCAATTAGATGCTGACTTTAACTGACTTAGGAAGGTGCTTATTCCTTACACAGGAGTCTGATGTAACAAACAGTACAGACAGTTGTACAATTACATTTTATCTTACCAAACAAAATGTATGTTAATTGTGTTAAAATTTTTTTGCTCATTAACTGTGTATCTTAGTGTTCACCACGAGGTTGTAATAGAGGAGAGTCAATGGCCGATTCTGAGCTTATGCTGGCCAATGAAAAATGTCTCATGCTCTTCCATCAAATGTCTCAAGCTCTTTCAATGGCCTTACATCTTGTAGTGGAAAAAAAATCATCAGTCTCACTAACACCCATGACCACACCCTCTGAGGTCCTTCAGATGTTTTTCTTGCCTGTTCTTTTCCTCCAATAAGGGTAAAACTGCCCCAAATATTTTCTTAACTACACTTTCAATAAAAATTATAATAGTACTAACCATCTCACGTTTTGTATGTCACAATAACGAATTCCCCCCAAGTACCTCCCTTGAGGGGATTTCTATCAGGGTCCAGAACAGATGCTACAAGTGGCTAAGGATTCTAATCTGAGGGATATTCAATAAATCTAAGCACACTGAGTTCATTAGTCCATTCACTTTATTCTTCTACACAGTTTCTTTTCTGCTCTCTTACTTAGCTCCTCTCAGTCCCTCCTGCTCTCAGTCCCTCCTGCTGTTTTCTCATGTCTATCTAGTTCTTTCCATCTCTGTCCTCATCTCTGTTTTTCTCAATCAATCCTATTCTTGCTGTTCTCTCATCTCTATCTAGGTCTTTTCCATCTTCTTCTCCCTCTTTGTTCCCCCAAGCTTATATGGGGGAACATTACTAACATTACTAACATTAACAACTTGTTAGTAAAATCTACAAAGTAAACTCTCAGGGACAAGTATTCTGATAAGAGTCACACTTGGCAAAGACTTGGTCAGCTTAATTGGTGACTGACAACAGCTGTAGATTGTAAAAAGGTCTGGCTATCTCTTAAAGAGATAGCTACAAAGGTTACAAGGAAAGAAATTAAACCAATGAGAGATTTAAGGAAAAGGCAAACAATATGTGTACTATTTTATGTGATTAATAATATCCAGACATGGTTAGTCAGTTAACAGTTTTTTTTTTTCTGTTAGTCACCTGAATCTCAGGACCTGTATGTAATTAGTCTACTGAGCCTAAAGTCTTGCATTAAAAACTGGTGTAGAAAGTGTTAATTGTTATTTGAATCAGAGTAGGGAGGTGCTGGTGGAGGAAGCTTAGGACAACATAGGCGCTATTGATCTCTTGAAGGACTAAAATATACCCAGGCCAGACACCTGCACTGTCACTTCTGGTTCACTGTAATTCTTCTGAAGGGTTTTGATCCAACAAAGCCAGGCACTTGTAATTCTGCTCTGTGAAAGTTCTATGAAGATACTTTATCTGGCCTTTTTTTTTTACCTTGTCAGTGGCTAAGGATGGAGAGTAAGACTTCTAAGTGTCTACAGTCCACATGAAGCAATAGATCTAGTATGAAGCATATTTTAGTATGTTTCTATTCATAAAAACTGTACAGTTAAACCATCTTCTAGACTACCCATAAATGTGTGCCCATAAGACTGAGAGGCAATCGTGAGATTACATGTACACATAACATGGAAATGCACAGTAAATGTGGAGATATCATAGCTGTTATTGCATAAGAAGTTTACAAGAGACAGCCAGTTCATTCAAAAGGCAGTAATTCCACAACGCCTTGATGGTTTCCTCTAACAGAACCCTTAGTTCTGATAGGTTGACTTTCTGAACATTAGTAGTCACTGCTGTATACTCTCATGGACTTTTGCTACCAGTGGCTCTCAATATCACAGATACTACCTCTCCCATATAGCACACTCCGAGAATACACATTATCACCAAATGACTCTTGTGTTCTGATCTTAGCATCTATGGCCCCTTAGATGGACCCTCTGAGGCACTGTTAGCTGCTGTCCTTTCTACATCACCCCTACTGTCAGCTCGAAGCAGTGAAGAGACATCTGCACCCTAAAACCCCTACCAGCAGTCCAGGTAACCTCTGAAAGGGACAAATGAGCCATTCAACTTGTCCCTCTTCTTGCCACTCTGGCCATTTTTGGGGACTTAACAGAAACTGCATCAGTTAACCTCTCTGTCTAGCCAGCTCTAAGAAAACGCCAAAGACATTTCAGAACAGCCCAATGTCTTTCAGGACCAACTCGATTGATTCTTTGGCAGCTGCAGCAGTCCAAATTAAAGAGGACACCCCTCCCCTCGTCCTTTTATCTATCCCCAGGGTCTGGAATGAAAGGTTAATGACCTAAACGCCTCAGGTGAACTCAAATTCCAGACAGGATTTGATAACATCTGCAGGCAGCTAGGAGCTGGGAAGCTCCTCATGAGGTCAACAAATCAACCTCCTTCGGTGTTTACAACTCGGAGACTGGAGAGAAACCATGCTACAGGTGCAATCTTCTACCCCCAAAGTTCCTATTTCTGCCCTATAGCCCTTCCCCACTCTCCCACCCCACCCTCCCTTCTCCTAACCATACCTCGGAGCAGTCATGTCATTTTCAGTCATTTTCATTCAACATATATCTATTAATTTATATGTATGCCAGCATTAATAAAACTTATATTTAGCAGTTTATAATAAGCATATTTTGAAGAAATCATGAATTTTATGTTACTCATTATATAAGTGAAATAAAAATTTATATAAGTATATATATTTACAATCTGTTTTGGAAGGCAATCTTTATCATTAAAATTTATAGCTCAATGAAATCTTATGACTCTAATAAATATTTCATATAAACAATTAGCATTTTAAGTTTTATGGAACATTTAATATACCCAAATATATCATTTTAATAGGTTTTTAAGATGTCTAGAGAACCAAAATTTATAAAGTAGTATGTATTTATCAAGCCTTGATCACAATATTTAAATTTGTGATGCTGCACATGTATTTTAATTGGGTATGCCAAAAAAATTTTTTAGTACATAGTAAAAATGACTTTTAAAAAAGAAAACTGAAGTGGCCATGCTTGTTAAAAAAAAAAAAAAGACAGTTTGTCTCTTTGCACAAACATAACAACCAAAAACATTTGTAAGTAATTCTGACACACAGGACATAATTAGATGAGTTAGGTGCATCCAGTTTAGAAGAAAACATTGAAAATTTATTTCTTTAAGATGTGAGAAAGGCTTTGTAACACAAAACATCAAAAGGTAAGGTGTGACTTATAGACTTGAGGCTCTTGAGGACTGACCCTCCCAACCCCACCCCCGCTATAGTTGAGGTGGAAGTCATGTTTTATTGTGTTCCAGGCTGATTTCTAGGAGGCAAGAAATTAGCTTGGGATGTGTAGATGTTACTGAACTTAGAGGTCACTGCTTGTGCCCTAAGTCATCAGGCCAACCTCTTCCTCAATAAAGGCTAGCTAAAAGAGCCAAATTAAAGGTAGAAAGCAGAAAAGAGATTTATTTAGTGTGGCCACATTGGGAAAAGAGACAAAGAGGTCCAGTAGACCCCTCAGGTCCATCTTCAGAGGTCCAAGGATATGCACATCTAAGGAGTCTCTGCCATGCCTACCACTGACTCACCGTTATCTGGGTTTCAGTCTCATCCTGTAAGATGGTTGGACAAGTTGGAATTGTGTGAGATTTGTTTCAGGGAGACAAGCCCCGCCCCCCCAACCCTGGCTGGTGCTTTTTCCTTCTTCCAGCATGAGACTCTTGAGAAATTCCCATTTTTAGGAGGTTCAATTGTGCTGGCTAGTCTTATGTCAGTTTGACACACAAACTAGAGTCATCTGAAAGGAGGGAACCTTATTTGAGGAAATGCCTCCATAAGATCCTGCTGTAAAGCGTCTTCTGAATTAGTAATGGATGTGAGAGAGCCCAGTCCATGGTGGGTGGTGCCATCCTTGCACTAGTGGTCCTGGGTTCTATAGGAAAGCAGGCTGAGCAAGCTATGATGAGCAAGCCAGTAAGCAGCATTCCTCCATGGCCTCTGTATCAGCTCCTGCCTCTAGGTTCCTGTCCTGTTTGAGTTCCTGTCCTGACTTCCTTCAATGATGGACTACAATGTGGAAGTGTAGGCCAAATAAACCTTTTCCTCCCCAACTATTTTTTGGTTATGGTGTTTTTGTCACAGCAATAGAAACCCTAACTAAGACACCAATATTTCAATAGTCTGATAGTCTGGGAAGTACAAGTGTCTCTTTAGAATATCTTTAGTTCTGCCAGACCAGTCACATGGGGAATCAAGGTTTATGAAGATGTTCCCCCGAAAAGACATGTGTTACTACATATGACCCAGGAGCAAAGTATGGATGGGTCTAGAAAATGTCTATTTCTGATGTCAGTGGAACTCAAACATTTAGTGGGTTTCTGGTTAGAAAAACAAGCAAAGGAACACAGAACCCATGTTTAATGGGATGGGTCAGCCAAATGACAGACAGGGAAACTCACCAAGATGCTTAAAGATGGGTCACAGGATAAATCCCCAGGAATATTGTTGGGCAGACACAGACACAACTTCATTTGGTTATCTTTGACAGTCGGTGGAGTTCTCCTAAGCTTTGGGGACCAAACTGAGAGTTTTGGCTTTAAGGCTGAAAGGAATTTTAGGTCTGGTTTGTATAATAAAGATACTTTACTGTAAGCCTGAGAGTTTAAAAAGCTGCTCAAGAAAAACTATAAGATAGGGAGGAGATAAAGGGGTGAGGTCAGAGGAGACAAGTGTGACCTATTTTAGAGTTATTTTTAGTTTTGATACAAACTCTAAACAAGTTTTTAAATTAATTTTTAATTTTAGCATCCAATTTAACTCACATGTAGTTTTTTAGAGTTCTTTATTATCACCAATTACCAATTTATTGGCTTTTATAGATCATTTTACATTTTAATTAAAGCGGGCTGCCAATTTGTGTTTTTAAAAAAAGAAAGAAAAGAAGAAAATAAAAAGGAAAAAGGAAAAAAAATCATTGCCTAGAACTTTGTTAAGCCCACAAGATGAACCCTTTTGGAGGTAGTAAATACTCAGGGTATCTTTAGATATCCCCATTTTCCCAAATACTGGCAAGTTAGTCAGTAATTATCACACATAAAGCTAGCTAGAATAGAATACCAGATGGCAGTTTATCTCCAAACATTTCCCCTTTCCTGGAAACCTCTGTGTGTGTGTGTGTGTGTGTATGTGTGTGTGTGTGTGTGTGTGTGTGTGTGTGTGTGTGTGTTCTCCTAGAAAATATGTGTTTGGGGTCACTTTTTGTTTTGTTTTGTTTTGTTTTATTTTTGAGACAGGGTTTCTCTGTGTAGTTTTGGTGCCTGTCCTGGAACTCACTCTGTAGACCAGGCTGGCCTTGAACTAATAGAGAACCACCTGGCTCCACCTCCCAAGTGCTGGGCTTAAAGGCATGTGCCACCGCCACCCTGCCTTGGGGTCACTTTTGTGTACTGCTTTTGGGTGTAACTTTCTCAGCTTTCACCCTGAGGCCATCTTCTCTGAGTCTCTGGATTATCTTACACATTTATGCAAACATGAGGGGGACTCACGACACTGTGTGATGAATCTCTCACATGTGTCTTCCTGGGTAAGCCAATATCAGTCCCTTCTGATTCAGGAACCAGGGTTGGGTTTCCTTATGAGGCTATTGTATGTCACGGGGTGTTCCCCCTACATTGCCAAATTTGAATGGGAAGGAACAAGTGCCTCTTATCTTCAGTGTCTGATATGGGGTGCTTGTAAAATCCCTAAGCAAAGGGCTTAGCAAGGTCACAGGAGAAATAACAGA
Organism: Peromyscus eremicus; assembly: GCF_949786415.1. Classification (NCBI taxonomy): domain Eukaryota; kingdom Metazoa; phylum Chordata; class Mammalia; order Rodentia; family Cricetidae; genus Peromyscus; species Peromyscus eremicus. Next base: position 77,272,388 of record NC_081416.1, on the reverse strand, counting down.
AAAAAAATGTAGAATTTACCATTTGAGAAGAAGCATCAGGAGACAAAGACCAAATGATATTGAATCAAAGTATTTTAAAGATAACAAAAACCAAGACAAAACAGAAAACAAAATGCCTTCAAAGTTTCAAAAGTGAACAAAATCCAATGCCTTTAGAGATGCTACAGCAAGCAAGCAAACAAACCTAAGCAAAATGTCTAGACCAAAATGTTTTCAAAGCAAATAAACTAGATACCTAAAACCAAAAACTATGAAAGCAGACCAGAAAAAGGTATCTATCAAATTAGGATCCTTGATTAACCATCTCAGAATAAACAAATGGATTGTCAGCCAAACCAAGGGTGGTCTGGAGCCCTGGAAAGAACTCAGCAATAATACACAGAGGAAATAACAGCAGATGGCCTGGACTCAATGGGTCCACGCAGGTGATTCCGCCCATGGAACATTCTCAGGCCCCAAGTTGGGTGACATAACTGTCAGTCCAAAACACCATAGCTCACATCTTAAAGAGAGTAAGAGATAGTTTATTCTGGAGCCCTTTTGAGTAACCATGACCCAGGAACACAGATTTAGGTTAACCCTAATTCTGTGTTTCCACATGAAAGCAGTTTCATAGTTTTACAGAACAAAAAAGTCATAAATCAAGGGAAGTTTAAAAATACATTGGTGGTTACATCAGAGAGACAGGTACAAGATGGAGGAAGCTTATATAGGCCTCAGATGCTGTGTCAGAGTTTCTACTTCTGTAACAAAACACCATGACCAAAATCAGCTTAGGAAGGAAAAGGTTTATTTGGGCTTACATATCCTGAATTATAATCCACCGAGGGAAGCCAAGGCCAAGACTCAAACTGGGGAGGAGCATAGAGACAGAATCTGATGCAGAGGCTGTGGAGGATTGCTGCTTATTGGCTTGCTACTCAGCCTTGCTTTCTAGTAAAACCCAGGACCGTAAAACCAGGGGTGGTACCACTCATGAGGGGTTGGGCCTTCCACTATCAATCACTGTGGTGGTTTGAAAGAAAATGGTCCCCAAAGGGAGTGGCACTATTAGGAGTTGTGCTTTTTGTTGGTATAGTATGTTTGTAGGTAATGTTCTTGTTAAAGGAAATGTGTCACTGTAGAGGTGGGCTTTGAGAGTTTATACATGCTCAAGCCACACCCAGTGACACAGTCCTCTTCCTGTTGCCTTCTGATCAAGATGTGGACAGCACCATGTCTGCCTGCATGCCACCATGATCCCCGCCATGATGATAATGGACTGAATCTCTGAACCTTAAGCAAATCACCCCAATTAAATATTTCCTTTATAAGAGTTGTCCTGATGATAGTGTCTTTTCACAGTAATAGAAACCCTAACTAACCCATGGGCTTACCTACAGCCTGATCTTATGGAGGCAATTTATCAACTGACATTCTCTTCTCTCCAATAACTCTAGTTTTGTGAGGGCTAAAGTTATGTTTTAAGTTTTAATTACTGTGCTTAAGAGATCTGTAAAACAAAAATGCCTCTACCCACTTTCCCAAGGACAGATAATTTCTTGGAATGCTGGGGGCTGTTGTTCGTGTAAGATAACAAGTCACGTGTCTTCACCTCTATAAACAAGCGTGCTTGCTCCAGCTGCACAGGATTTGCTTGATCACATGTAGGCACAGAGTACGTAGGTAGGAAGCACGTCAGGATGTATGCTTGCCCCGGACTGGATGAAGGCAGGGAGTATGTAGCCTTGTGGATTTTGCCTTTATAAACAATTGACCAATATAGTTTATGACCGTTCTCTGGGAATCCTGGGTATGGACCCAGCCAGTGTCCATAATACAGTAGTATTTAATAAAGCTTGCTTCAAATTTGGCTCAAAAATTGTGGTAGTGGTCTTATTCTTAGCTGGTGAGATTAACAGTTTGTGTCAAGTTGACATAAATACTAGCCAGCACAGATGCTATCTGATGGCATTCTTAGCTTTGGGGTTTGTGGACGCTAGTAGTCTGCTAAGTTGATAGATTTTAAAATGTTTTTTATCTATTAGTCACAGGATGTTAGTTCTGACAGAAGTGGGCAAGGAATGAGTGTTCCAGGGCCTAAAACTAGCCCTAGATAAGGTCATTATCCTCTGGACCTGCAACACCCCAACCTCTCCAGATCATTGGAATTTTAATAAAGCAACCCATGTTTGCAGACAGGGCCTCTTTCCAGGAACTCCCCAGTCCACACGAGCAATGCATAAGGAGTCCAAATGCTTTTACAGTGCACAGAGTTTTCCATGAGATTCCCACAATACCACAAGTTGACTTCTGGGAAAAGCAAGTCGATGCTGAGGCCTTGAGAGTGGTTCGATATTATTTTAATGTTCTTATTTGGAAATACATCTACATTCAAGAGATAGCCTGTGTAAAGTGATGACATGACAGGGGAAGTGTGTTGTTTTATTATTGTAGATATGAGAGAAAACAGCCAGAGGCATCTGAAGTGTCCAGAGCAGAGAGAGAAAGGAGACTGGACATGGCCAGGAGAGAAGTAAGAGCAGAGTACAGCAGAGCGAGAGAGTGAGAGAGAGAGAGAGATAGAGAGAGAGAGAGACAGAGAGAGAGAGACAGAGACACAGAGAGAGAGACAGAGAGACAGAGAGAGAGACAGAAACAGAGACAGACAGAGACGGACAGAGACAGAGACAGACAGACAAGGAGGGAGGGAGGGAATATTAAATAGCAGGGTTATAAGGAGAATGAGGAGCTGGGGGTAGTGAAGCCTGTGAGCTGAAGGGAGTTTAGGGTAGGGGAGGAGGTGAGAAGGGCTAGGAGGTCAGCATGGACTCTGAAATGTATAAGAGGTACTTGGGACACAAAGGCCAGCATGGGCTTTGGTATGCTAATAGGCACCACAGGGAGCCATTTGTCCCTTTAGCCAGTGATTTTGGCCAGTGATAAGGGAAATGACTCCTTTTGGTAGAGGGAACCACTTCACAAGTTCCTGAGGAAAATGCTAGCTTTTATCTAACCTCCAGATATCCTCCTACAGTCCAGGTTGAGCCCAGGTTGGATATTTGGACTGCCATGGATGGAACTTGGGTCATCGGGGTTGGTGGCAAGTGCCTTTACCTGCTGAACCATCTTTGCCCACTTCCTGCTGCCATGCTGTTAGAATCATCAGACAGGTTTACACTTCTCAGTATAACGTTTACAGTGAAACACACAGATTTCTTTTCTTTTTTTCTCTTCTCTTCTCTTCCTTCCCTTTCTTTCCTTCCTTCCTTCTCTTTCTTTCTTTTTTCCTTCCTTCCTTCCTTTCTTTCTTTCTTTCTTTCTTTCTTTCTTTCTTTCTTTCTTTCTTTCTTTCTTTCTTTCTTTCTTTCTTTTTTGAGACAGGGTTTCTTTGTGTAGCCCTAGCTGGCTGTTAGCCTGGAACTTAGAGACCCACCTGCCTCTGCCTCCCAAGTGTGGTGACTAAAGGCTTGCCACACCACATCACAGCTACACACACACACACACACACACACACACACACACACCACACACACACCTTAAGCAGCCTTTCTGATGCATGTTGACAATATGGATTCACCTGCACAATGCAAACTCCCCCTCAGGCTCTAGCTCGCTCACAACCCCCAAAAGTTCCTTATTTTGACATATTTAATTTTGAAGAATGCTTGTACTTGAATGAGCACTGCCTGAGTCAAGGCACAAGGCACTTCCGTCTCCTAAGAGCTTCTCTTTCTCCTCTTCCAGTGAAGCCTGGCCACTCTGTCAATACCCAGGTGGCCACATCTCATCTCAACACTGTGGATGAGTTTTACCCCATATGGGATTTCCCATAAATGGAAACAGATGATAGGCACTGTTTTTTGTGACCAGCTTATTTCACTCCTGACAAAACAGAAAACGGAGAGGCAGCTGCGTGTGAAATTCTGCTCTGACAATCTTCATTTCAGAACATAAATATTCATAGTGTTAGGGAAATAGAGTTCTGGGTGTGTGTGTGTGTGTGTGTGTGTGTGTGTGAGAGAGAGAGAGAGAGAGAGAGAGAGAGAGAGAGAGAGAGAGAGAGAGAGAGAGAGAGAGAGAGAGAGGTGGAGGGATGGAGAGAGAGAGAGCGAGGTTAACTGACTGACTAGCCTGGGTCAAAATAGAAAACATTTCTCATGTAGCCCAGGCTGGCCTCAAAGTCCTTAGATAGTCAAGGACAACCTTGAACTTCTGATACTGTACCAATGGAATGCTGTATGCGGTACTAGGAATTGAACCCAGGGCTTTGTGCATGTTAGGCAAATACTCTACCAATTTGAGCTATATTCCAGCCCTGAAAATATGTCTCTTACTGTGGATTATAAACAAAATGACTAAAAAAGCAGTCAATTCATCCGGGGTTGCAGCTCTGTAGTAGACCACATACCAAGCATGTTCCAGGCCTGCTTGAACCACCAAAGCACAAAGAACAGTAATTCTTTCCCCTTCTTTCTCTTTTTCATCTGGATTCCTGTTGGGAGCACAAAGGTCCTTGTACCCAAGATCTCCAAGGAAACTAGAAATGTTAAGCATACAAGATTGTCCTCTCGGGCCTGGAGAGATGGCTCAGAGGTTAAGAGCACTGACTGCTCTTCTAGAGGTCCTGAGTTCAATTCCCAGTGACCACATGGTGGCTCACAACCATCTGTAATGAGATCTGGTGCCCTCTTTTGGCCCACAGTCATACATGCTGTATACATAATAAATAAATAAATCTTTAAAGATTGTCCTCTCAAAGGAAAGGGTATAAAAACCTGTTTTTCCACCCAGAAAGCTGGGGGTTGGAGGTGATTAATAGCCTGGTGATCTTGATTATCTGTTGGGCCAGGCCATATCAAGCTTCCATAACCAGGACCGGAGGTGGCTAGTTGTAGCTGGAGTTTTCCTGCCTGGCCCACAGTCAGGATAAATCTCTCTCATCTGCCAGTCCCACAGCCGCTCAGACCCGACCAAGTAAACACAGAGACTTATACTGGTTACAAACTGTATGGCCGTGGCAGGCTTCTTGCTAACTGTTCTTACAGCTTAAATTAATCCATTTCTATAAATCCATACCTTGCCACATGGCTCGTGGCTTACTGGCATCTTCACATGCTGTTTGTCATCATGACGGCTGGCAGTGTCTCTCTGACTCAGCCTTCCACTTCCCAGCTTTATTCTCCTCCTAGTCCCGCCTACACTTTCTGCCTAGCCAATGGCCAATCAGTGTTTTATTTATTGACTAATTAGCAACACATTTGCCATACAGAACATCCCACAGCAGCTAGTAGTTCAAATGACCTCTACACTTTCTCTATTGACAGAGACTACAGAAGATGCCTCCCTAGGCCCTTAAGCTAGTACAGATAGCCTATTTCTAGAACCCATCTTCTTGGAAGAGATGACACATACTTTGAGCTGAGTTCCAATGTGATTATGTCTCCTTGTGCACTGGGTATTGCGTTACACCAGGAAATTTTGTTTTTCGAGATTGTAATGTGTTTAAATATACTAGCAATAAACGGCCTGGCATCAGACTTCCAAAGTTTGATCTAGCCTGTCTAAGTCAAGCTGGACCTAGTTTTCATTCTTACCTCTTCACAGACCCTGCCTGCCATGACACCTGCAGGGTCCCCCACAGGTTCTGGCCAAAAGCCTGTGCGTGCTCTCCCTGGCCCTCCGGCTTTCTCGCCGCTTCTCTGAAGGTCTCTTCCTCTCCACCAGGCAGCTGTTTGCTGACCTCCGTTGCTGAACGCACTGGCTGTCCTGGACCCTAACTCAAGTAGACACAGCATTCTTTCTTCCTCATCTCCATGCGTCTTCTCCCAGAAACTGCTGAGCTCAAAGCTGGCTTGAGCTGTGTTTTTTCTCTTAACTCTTATAAAATTGTCCTTGAACTTAAAAAAAAAAAAAAAAAAAAAAAAAGAGGGGGGTGGGTGAGAGGAGGAGGAACTTACTAATCCAAAGTTCTCATGGGTCAGGATTTGTGATTCTTCCCCCTGTCCTGCCACTTGCCTCCTCAGCCCATATCAGCTACCTTCTCTTCCTTCCCTTGGTCTACTCTTTTCAATTCCACCCTGGCCCTGAAGCTAGAGAACTCCTGCTCACCCATCAGATGTCCTCTTGACTAGTCCTCCCTCTAAAAACCCTTCCTTGCTCCTAGTCTCCTCTCTCTAAACCAGCACTACAAATATCCAAGTTGCTTCGTCACTCTCCTCCAGCTGACCGCAGGCTTTGTGGGGACAGGGGCATGATTTGCTCACGTCTGCAGTCTCTAGCTTCTACAGGTGTTGGCATGTCATGGGCATGAGTAAATGCTGACTGAATAACCCGTGAGCCCCAGGGTTCTGGGTGGCAGGGTTGTAATGCGTCAGCCTTATTCTGTTCCTTTTTGGTTTCTTGTTCTGAACCCCCCTGGAACCTCAGTGTCCCACAAGCTCCTCCAGGTCTCCTCTGTCCACCCCAGGACCAGTACTGTCATTGTGTCTCTTCCTGCAGCCACAGAAGGGTCAACGGCTGTTATCTTATATGGTCAATGGCTGTTATCTGTTAGTGGGAAGTGACACTATGCCTTCATTTTCATGACTTTTGTCCTTGAACTGCCCCCATCTTGCCTCAGTTCTGTGTCTATAGAACTTGGAGGTGTGAGGGCCTATGCACACATCTGTGTGGGGGATGCATTCATAGCATTACACATACTAAGTTACGAACTCTGTATCCGCAGTCTTTCAAATCCTGCCTTCTCTTTGCAGGAGGTCACATCTTTTTTGACAACTATTACAAGTGTGCATGTGTGTGTATGTGGGGGTGGGCATACATGCCACTGCACAATTGTGGAGGTCAGAGGACAAGTCTCTGGCATTGGTTCTTGTGGTGATTTGAATGAGAATGGCTCCCACAGGCTCGTGTTTGAATACTTGGTCCACAGTTGTTAGAGTGTTTGGGGAGGATTAGGAGGTGTATGCTTCTTGGAGGAGGTGTGACACTGGGAGTGGGCTTTGAGGCTTCAAAAACCCATGGCATTCCCAGTTATCTATCTATCTATCTATCTATCTATCTATCTATCTATCTATCTATCATCTATAGCTCTCTGTTTCATAATTGTGTTTCAAGATGTAAGCTCTCAGCTACTGCTGCAACACCATGCCTGCCTGCCTGCTGCCATGCTTCTCACCATGATGGTCATGGATTCACCCACTGCAACTGTAAGGCCACAATAAACTCTTTCTTCTGTAAGTTGCCTTGATCATGGTGTCTTCACAACAATAGAAAAGTAACTAAACAGTTCTCTCCGTCTACCTTTATATGGGTCCTCAGATTAAGCGCGGGTCATCAGGCTTACACAGTAAGCACTTTGTCCCATCAACCATGTCACTAGCCCCAAGGCAAATGGGTTTAAAGAGTGAGTGCCAGGGCCCGGGAAGGGAGGAAGTGTTTGTGTTTCCATGCCTTTCAGTTCAGCAACTTCAATCCTCAATGTTTTTCCTGTGTAGACAAGTGTACTCTGACAGACACCACAGTGTGGTTTAAAGTGAGGGAAAGACAGGAAAGAACCTAAGTCTCTACCAGTAAGAGAGTGACTAAATATCCATTGTGTTAGTCAGCTTCCCAGGAGTGCAACAGCAGCTGAGCTAGTTAGCGCGGGAAGAGGAATGGCTTCTTCCGACTCACACTGGAGAAGAGTCCGCAGGTCCATTGGCCCTGGGCCTTGGAGAAAGTAACGCCAAGCAAAGCTTGACCTAGACACGAAGGAAGGGAAAGAAGAGACTCAGGCCCAACAATACCCTCCAAGGGAAGTTTCTTGTTCTTATTTCCATTTGTCTGTTTGTGTTTTTAGAGATGTGACCCAAATGCACAAGAGAATTCACACAGAGGAAAACTTACAATTTACAAAAGGAAAGACTTGTTTTTGCTCATGGTCTCAGAGTCAGAACATCACAGTAGGAAGGCACATGGCAGAGACTGTCTAATTCAGGAAACAGCAGAGAGGAACGGTCCGTGGACCAGGTAGAACCTTCAAAGGTGCATCCCCTGTGATCTACTTCCTCTAGCTCTTTCCTGCCACCTCCCCAAACAGTGCTACTGGCTGGGGACCAAACACTTAACTCCCCTGACCCAAAACCTGTAGGCCCCACCTCTTGTAAGTGATGGTCAGTCTGAATTGTCAACCTGATGCGATCTAGAGCCACCTGGAAGATGGGCCTCAGGTTGGGTTGTCTTGAATAGGTTAGTTGCTGTGGGCGGCACCATTTCCTGGGCCGGGATCCTGACCGTAAGAAGAAAAAGTGACCTGAGCACAAATGTTTACCTCTCTTTCCTTCCCGAGATACAGTGTGACTGACTGCTTCATGCTCCTGCTGGCTTCGTGGCTTTGTGAACCAAAAGCTACTCTTCCTCCCTTACCCACTCTTATGGGATATTTTCTCATGGCAACAAGAAAAAGACAGCTCTGTCACCTCCCCAAAGCACTGCAGAGAAGATATTTAACATGGACGTTTGAGGCCAATCCAAATCCAAATGCAAGTGCCTGGACAGTGGGCCTGCATGCTGCCAGCAATGGTGGAGGGCTGTCTGTGGTGGGTAGCAGACCTTCTTCTTAAGTGCTGGTGAGTACCCAGTGAGCTTCGTGGGCCACATGGTCTCTGTTGCCTCTATTCAAACCTACTAAGGTTGTGCTAAGGCAACTGCAGGTGATGTGTGAATGAATGGCTGTGGCTGTTTACCAATAAAACTTTATTCATACTTGATTAGTTTTAGAGTCAAGATGCCAAGACCATTTTTTTTTTTCTCATTTAAAAACAGCAGAAGAGCAGATGGGCCACCAGACTACAGTTTGTTGAGTTTACATGACACAGAGACATGGCCAGTTGTTGGTGAGCACTTGAGTTGCTTGGGTGTGACGTGTATATGTAAGCATTGTGTGTGGATTATTCATGTGCGCACGCACACGTAGAGAGGTAGTTATCAAAACATCACCAGTCGTGACTTCTGAGATTTCACATGACTTCCAGTTACATTTCTGTACTTTTCTGCATAGCTTCAACTTTTTAATTGAAGATTGTGGCATCTTTGCTGATGTCATGCTTTGAAAGCTGTGGTGGCATGTGGCATGTCTGTGGCTCCCAAAGTGGTAGGTGTCACATGACTCTGATGATCTTGTCTGGGCTCTCACCTGGGCTGACTGTTTCAGATTGGCTTTAGTTGGGACTGCTAGGGCAACCTTGCTCTCCATGTCTTTTTTCTTCGAGGGAAAGCCCAGCCCTGAGACATTCTCCCTGCAAAGCAGAAGTACAAGTAAGTCCAACCATAAGACTGAGTAGGCTCTTGGTCCCTTGCCGGATACTAACATCCATTGGCCAAGACAAGCCCTACCACTGAGCTCAGAGCCAAAGAGAAAGAGGTCACCCGTGAGACCAGTGGAGAGGGACCTGGATGAAGGAAGGGATAAGAATTGTGACCGTCAGTGCAGACATGCATGCTTTTGCAGTCAGCAAAAGCAGGGATGTCGGAAAGAAGTAGGGTGGCTACCCAATCTTCCACCTGCCTCCACTATGTTATACAAGTGACAAACACCCACAGAAAGGACAGTGACTTTATCTCAGCATCCCAACAAACCTCAGAGGGCCTCCTTGGCTCTAATTGGGCCACAGAGCTGTCTCTGGGCTCATCAGAGGCTGGAACCTTGCTGTACACTGATTGGCTACCCAAGAATCATCTTCTGTTCTGATTGGCCTTCTTGGCACCATCCCTTGTTCCCATTGGTCACCCCAGCATCATCTACTGTTCTGATTGGTCATCCCAGCATCAGCTTCTGTCTGGTTAACTACCTTGGCATCACCTACTATTCTGATTGTCCCCCCTGCCATTACTTGCCCACTCTGCTGAAGGGGGCATCAATTCTATCAGTATGGATAAGAACTGAGGGTATGGTTTACTGCAGGCCTATTAATGATGTGTCCCCTGGCAGGTGTCTGACTTAGGTTAGACATCCCCAGCAGCTGGCCTGGGGCATACACTGTGGTGAAAGTGGTTCACCTGGAGGGTGACCACAAGGGACACTAGGGAGGAGGTAGGAAGTCAGTGGAGAGGTGAGGAAACCGGTTCAGTGAGCATTACGAGCAGGTTGATGCTAGGGGAAGTAGGACTGCCTGGGTACCGCCCTGAGCCTGCACACACACAGACACACAGACACACAGACACACAGACACACAGACACACACACTGAAATTTCCTGGGGTGCAAGTAACCTGAGACACTCACCTGCCATTTCCATTCACAGTTGGTTGAGGGCTGTTCCTGGGGACATTACTTCCACGGCCATTGTGGCCTGCCTTGGTGCAGGTCGAGCAGGCCTGTGGCTCAGGCAGAGAATCACAGGTGCTTCCAGCAGGAAGTTGCTAGTGGCCAGTGCTGGGGACACAGATGCACCAACTCCTATGGCACTGGCTTATTTCGTTCTGTGAGTTAGTTTGTCCTAACCCTGTGACAAACATCTGAGGGAAACACGTCTCGAGCTGTGGGTGCATCATTCCCTGGGCTAGGATCCTGGACCGTAGAGAGAGAAAAGTAGGAATAACCTATTTGGGCCTGCTGTCTCAGAGGGTTCAGTCCGCCATAGTTGTGGGGAGGTTATAATGGAGCAGAGTGGTTCTCCTCATGACACCCAGGCAACAGAGAGAGGAACTGCCAGCCGCCAGGGCCTTCCAGCCCACAGGCAGGGCAGGTGTCCCTTCGGTTAATCCTTTGTGGAAATGTCTCACAGACACACCCGGACACGTGCTTTCCTAATTTGATAGGCATCTCTTGATCCAATCAGACTGATTATCAAGAAGCATAGCCACCTGCACACTGTCTTCCAGGCAAGGAAGCCAGAGGTGGGGCCTCTGGACAGAAATCCCAAAGAGGAAGTGTGGCCCAGTGGTTCCAGCACACTGTGGGGGCGAGGGGAGGGGGGCGGGTGTGTAGGCTGGTCTCTGCTTTGCCAGTTCTAGCCAGAAGGATGTGGACACTGTTTTTTAAATCTCTGGGCCTCATGGCAGTCAACAGGTTCTGAAGGGACTAACTGAGCACCAATGAGCAGTTCATTTATATGATAAGCATGTGGGAAGGTTCCAAGAACTGAGAGCTACAGGGCTGAGAACAGTCTGGAACATTCCTGAGATGAATGTCCAGATGCTCCAAGACAAGGAGAAGGGAGAAGACACCGTGAGAGAGACCTGAGCCAAGGCTGAGGACATGGGTGGACCAGAGGGACAGTGAAGGACATCACCACAATGAGCGGCACAGATGCTGGCTACAGGCCGAGAGGGGACCCAAGAGCAGCCTGGAGCAGGGTAGCCACGCTGTGTGGGGGACCTGCCGTGTCCCTTTTCAGGAAACCTGGTACCACCTTCCAATCCTCTTGCAAAAGAGCCAGAAGGGGAGGTAGGGTGCTGCCCTGCTCACAGCCTAGCTTCGGTGTCTTCATGCTTCCTTTCCTGGGGACCAACCCGTCTCAGCTCAGTGACAGTTAAGATGGAAAATCCAACCAAGTGGCCTAAGGAAATAACCCAAAAGTCCAAGTAAAGGGGTGGGCGGCAGACCTGGCTGCATCCCCAGAAGGAGTGCATTTATTCATTATTTATTCCATATGGAACTGCAGTCTGGCAGGGCTCAATGGGGGCAGCTGTCCCCGCTCTTCTTGGTGTCGGGTTAAAACAACAGCCACATTCATTTTGCTGATGATTCAGCAAACTAGGTCAGAGTTCAGAGGGCTCAATTATCTCCGTTTCACTTGGTGTCAGCTGGAATGACTCAGGGCTGGCAGTGGGAGTCATTTGAAGACTTGCTCAAGTCTCAGTATTATCTGGGCAGTTCCAAACTCCAGTCCCCATTGTCCCTGGGCTCCTCACGGCATAGTGGCTCCAGGCTAGTGGACTGGCTGCTCACATGTCACTCAAGGATCTCAAAACATGTGGAGAACTGGGCATGGGAGCACACACCTGGGACCCAGAGGAAGAAGAGGCAGGAGGTCTGCATGGCCAAGACCAGACCTGGCTACAGAGTGAGGGAAGGGCGCTGAAAAACTCTGATACTCAGCTCAGCTTTAGAAAGCACAGCGTCATTTCTAGCACATTCTATCCATTGAAGAGTCACTGAGTCTAGCCATGGTGAAGAAGGGGAAATTAGACTCTTTTTTTTTTTTTATGAGATTCCATGAAGGATGGGAAATGTTTTAACAGGAAAATGTTTGGACCCTGGCTCTCACTGACATTGGAGATATAAAGCATTATGTTGGAGGAAGAATGAAGCGGGTGGAGAAGTGTTTGAAATACCTCCTTCTGAGTGTGAGGGGTGCAGCTGAGTGGGGTCCAGTGCTTGTCTAACATGCATGATGCCCTGGGTTTGATTCCCAGCACCGCATAAACCAGGGGTAACGCTGCACGCTTGTAGTCCCAGCACTCAGGAGGCTGGGGCAGGAAGGCCAGAATGCAAGGCCATCCTTGTTACTACATTAGTTACTTTTCTTGATGCTGCCTCAGTCTAAGGAAGGAGGAGCTTGTTCTTACTCAAAGGTCCAGGGGTCTTGTGCCAACCACACGGCTCAGCAGGGAAAGGTGTAGCCATCAAGCCTGTCAACCTGAATTCAATCTCCAGGACTCACATGGTGGAAGGAGAGAACTTTGGAAAGTTGTTCTATGACCTTCACATGAGTGCTGTGGTACATACATATGCATACATATGCACTAGATAAGTGAATGAATGAATGAATGAATTCCTGGGTACAGTCCATCACAGCAGTAGGAACTTGAGGCAGCCAGTCCACAGTCAGGAAGCATAAGAGCAGTGAGTGCTGGTACTTGGTTTGCTTTTTGCTCTTTTTTTTTTTTTTAAATGAAACTTAGGACCTCATCCCAGGGAATGGCGCTGCCCACAGTGAGGATGGACACCTCCATTACCTAGTCAAGAGAACCCTTCACAGACATGTACAGAGATTTTGTCCTCATCAGATTGCAATCAGTATAAATGATATCAGCCACATAACGAACTCCAGGCCGGCCTGAGATCTATGTGACCCCTTTCAAAACAACAAACCTGAGAGATAGGTCTCCCAGCACAAAGCAGGCTTGGAATCGACCCCTGTGTGTTATGGTTCAAGTCAGGCTCTGTGTGGAAGGTGAACACAGCCCGGTTGCACCAACAGTTATTTCTGGATGCTTGGTATTAACTGGGTTATACAAAACAGTCACCCTTTTGGTTGATATTAGCCCTGTGATGCTGCGATCAGTCACTTTTTGGACAGTTGATATTAGCACAGTGATATTACCAGTGAGCTCTGGAAGGGTATACAAGCCCAGTTAAACTAGGAGCCCCCATTGAGATGGTTTCTCAATGCCTAGTTATACCATCATCAGCCCAGTTCACAAGCATTTGCTTTCAGGATGGTTGAGATAGTCCCAGCTTCCAGCAGTCACTCTTTGAATGGACTGTATCAACCATTCACTGTGACATTTACCTGCTCAATGACTGATACTAATTCAATCACACAAGCATTTTATTATTATTATTATTATTATTATTATTATTATTATTATTATTTGGTTTTGTTTCCATTGCTTCAAGACAGGATCTCACACTGTCGCCAGCCTGGGCTGGTGCTTCCTGTGTACTGTATCTGGGCTTGAATCATGATCCCCAGCATCCTCCTCTTTTGCTCCTCTTTTTCTACTCTTCTTGTCCTTCTATTTATTCTCTCTGTATGCCAACCCTGCCTACCTTTTCTCCTGCCTAGCTATTGGCTGTTCTGCTGTTTATTAGACCAATCAGGTGTTTTAGGCAGGCAAAGTAACCCAGCTTCACAGAGTTAAGCAAGTGCAACATAAAAGAATGCAACATCTTTGCATCATTAAACAAATATTCCACAGCATGAACAACTGTAACACATCTTTAACTAATGTTCTACAACAAATATTATGAGCAATTCTCTTGCCACAATTTTAAAAAGTTTTAAATTCTTTGATTGTATGTGTATAGGTGCTTTGCCTGCATGTATATCTGTGCACTGTGTGCATGCTGAAAGGACCAGGCAGACGCCATAACAGGCTGCTCAGTCTTCTCTCAGAGACCAGGTCTCAATTTCAGTTTCCTGAGACTGAGCAAGCAGTTTCTGGGAGGGCCAAAAACAAAAGACAATTAATCACTTATGCCCCTGTCAGCAGGGTCAGAGAGATAGAACACACCGAGCCTGGGCTACTGAGCCAGCACCCACAGTCAGTAGTGCTAGGCCAGCCAGTCTCCATGGCAGCTCAAGGACAAAGCCTGGGACTTGTCCAGGCCTGCTCAGAAATGTAACTCCCAACTAACCCTAGCCAATTAGAAGTTACTAACATGATTGCCACTCACATAAAACAATCCTGAGTCTGTTCCTATGTAGTCTGTAGACCCCAAGTCCCCTCTTGCTTTAAAAACCCTGCCCCATTGCTACTCAGGGTCTCTCCTGCTCTGCTGCTCAGATGGATGTGGAGTCCCAAGTTAACTTGAAATAAAAAGAGTCTTTGCTTTTGCTTCAGATTTGGTCTCTTGATGGTCTTTGGGGGACTCTGGGTACAACACATGCAATGTCCTTGGAACCCCAAATAGATCTCAGAATTGGAGTTACAGATGGCCATGAGCTGCCATGTGGTTCTGGGACTTAAACCTGGGTTTTCTGAAAGAGCAGCCAGTGCTCTTAACCTCTGAGTCATCCCTCCTGCCCTCTTATCACAAATCTGATAGATTATAAAACAGATTAAAAATCTTTGAAACATACAAATTACTACAATTCAAGATGGAGAAATAACTAACTTAATTTACTTGTATCTATTAAAGCAATGGAATCAATAATTAATAATATCAAAAAGAAAGCAGCAAGGTTGGGGCTGGCAAGAGGGCTCAGTGGGCAAAGGTGCTTGCCTCCAAGCCTGATGACTCGAGTTCATTCCCTAGGAGGAGATGGGAGGGGAGAACTGATTCCCAACAGCTGTTCTCTGGATGCATGCACAAAATGAGTAAATACAACTTAAAAATTGTTAAAGGTCCAGATGGTTGCAATGGTGAATCCTAATAAACATTTAAGGAAAAAAATGATGCCAGTTATCTATGACACTTTCCAGAGAATAGTAGCAAAATGAGTTCTGTCTAAATGATTCTGTGTGACTGCTGTTACTCTAACACCAGAACCAAAAATGACATGAAATGAACACTGCCAATCAGTATGTCTCCTAAGCATAGACACAGAAGCCCTCAGCAAAGTGATCAAGTCAGATCCAATTTCGTATGGGAAGAATCATAAGCTGCCATCCAGCAGGATTTATCCCAGCTGTGTAAGGCTGATTCAACAGTTGGGAGTGAATTAACACCTTCCTTCACATCCACAGGCTGATGAGGAAAACATCTTATCATGCCCAGTGAGTCAGAAGGAACGTTTTACAAAAATCCAATGTTCATGATAAGAAAAAAAGGGTCACTAAAATCTCTCAGAAAACTAGGAATTGAGTGTGGGAAAAAGAAGAAGAAAGAGAAAGAGGAGGAGGCGAGGAGGAGGTGGAGGAGGAGGAAGAGAAGGAGGAGGAGGAAGAAGAAGGAGAACGAGAACGAGAATGAGAGGGAGAAGGAGAAGGAGAAGGAGACAACGATGACTAAGAGCAGATTGAAATTTCTTCAGCTTGATAAGGAACGTCTGCAGAAAGCCCCACAGCTAGCATGTCCCTCACTGGTGAGCTTCTAGATGCCCTTTCACACAAGATCAGGAACAAGGCAACAGTGTCCCTTTCCCCACCTCAGCATCACACCAGGTATCCTGTCTAACGCAAAAATACAAAGGAGGCCAGGTGTGGTGGTGCATGCCTTTAATCCCAGCAAGTGAGAGGCAGCGGAAAGCAGTTCTCTGGGAGTATGAGGGCAGCCTGTTCTAGGTAGAGAATTCAGGCCACCCAGGAGACCCTGTTCAAGCAAGCAAACAAACAATAAAAAAAACAAAGGAAGGAAGAAAGACAGCTTGAGAAGGAAGAAATTAATATTATTATTTATATTTTAAAAATCTGGGGACTTGAGAGATGTCTAAGTGGTTAAGAGTACTGGTTGCTCTTCCAGAGGGCCTGGATTCAATTCCTAGCACCCATATGAAGGCTCACAAACATCTGTAACTCCAATTCTAGGGGGATCTGAGGCCCTCATCTGTCCTTCATGGGTACTGCACTCATGTGGTACACATACACTCATACACGCAGGCAAAACATTTAAACACATACAAATAAATAAATCTTTTTTTTTTTTTTTTACTCCTAAAAAGTCAACAACAATAAACTCCCCGAAGTAGTGGCTGTTTGAGGCAGAGACGCATGACATAAGATTAATAAACAAAAAGTCAACTGCTTTCCTGTAGGCCAGGCAGGAAATGTTGGGCTTGAAGTTAAACGCACAAAGCTAGTCACATTTGTAGCAGAAAAGGAAGGCATGGTGCTTCACACCAGCATCCCAGAGCTCGGGAGGATGAGAAAGGAAGACTGACATGCATTGGAGGGGCCGGCCCGGTGCCATATAATGAGATTCAGGATATCCTGAACAGCACAGCAAGACCTTGTCTCAAGGAATTAAGGGAAGGAAGCGGGGGAGAAGAGGTGCTGGCAGACTGCAAATAAGATCTACAAATGGCAATTTACAAGACAGAGCATATGAAGAGAGTGGCTAAAATCCAAAACTCAACAGCACCAAATGCCAGAACAGATGAAGCACAACCGAACGGATATGTTGTCTAACTGCTTTCTAAAATATTCCATGTTTGTATCCATATATTAGGGCTGTTCTCAGCCTTGCTCAGACAAACTTCCTCCTGCAGTGGGCAGCAGCTAACACAGACTCATAACTGGTCCAAGTGCGAGAAGGAATGACTGTTGTGTGCATGCTCAGTCCTCCACAGGTCATCTCTGTCACCGCGCCCAAGGTGGAAAGCCGTTGGGGATGGATGCTGTGAAACACCGTCCTCTGGACACGACACGGCCTTTACACTCAGGAGACTACAGCGGCAATGGTTGACCTGCACAAGACGGTGTCCTTCACACACTCCATGCTAGAGGAGAGTAAATCCTGGGAGAGCCAACCTCTCTCTGGGGAGCCATTGGTAGTTAGTGGCTACCAGAGGGGAGGGGTTATTTGCTCAGTGGTATAGCCACTGGTTAGCTGTCCACGCCCTGATAAATACCCCCCAACCATGCTCGTGCGAGAACCTTCATTAAACTCAGTGGGTCACAAAGAAAAAGACATGAAACTGGGAGGAGCTACAATAAAAAAAAGGGTTCAGTGGGGGGGGGGGCTCAGAGAGGCCCTGGAGAATATACCTGCATAAAATCACCAAATAATACATTTTGTTACATTTATTTATTTATTTATTTATTATTTATTCTCAGGGAAAGAGTGCATGCCACAACACATGTGTGGAGATCAGAGGACAACCTGAAGGAGTTGGTTCTCTCTTTCCACTGGTGCCAGGGATCGAACTCAGGTCATCAAGCTTGGCAATAAGTGTTATTAGATGAACCATCCCACCAGTCCTGTTCTGTGGGTTTTGCTGAATGCGTGATGTATGAACCTATGTAAAGATGGAAGGAGCGAACCGGCTCCACAAAGTAACTCTCTCACATAATCTCACATGCCTGTGATGGCACACATGCACCACCCTCCAACAATAACAAATAAAATAAAGGGTTGTAAAATATTAAGGTGTGTTACTTTTGTTTGTGCTCTGGAACATTTGTTTAGTGGTGCAAAGACATGTTTGATTAAGTAAAATTCATCTGCGGTCAGGAAGCCAAGTTAGCTAGCTGACGGGAAGTGGCAGGGAGGAGCCAGGGGGAGAAGGATTTCTAAGAAGGGGTGAGGAGAAGCACGAGGGCTTTTTGGAGGGCGTGAGCAAGGGGAGGAGGTGAGCTACTTGCTATTCAGCCTCTCTGAAGAGCAGAGTTCTACCTTAACCTTTGAATTTTGAGTTCTTTAGCGGGACAGAGATTTAGTTAAGTTCCCTTGGTAGCTCTGAAAGAGTCAGAGCTGGAGGGAAACAGAATTCCCACCAGCGACGGCCCTTGCGGCTTAACCGCTGCTGGTGGAGGTGGAACTGCAGTTGCTGTTTCAGACAGCCGTGGCTTCAAAGGCAATAACAGTTAAATAAAAGGACAACAATAAAGGTTAAAAAACACTATGCCAGAGGAGAGTGCATATTAGCACCGAGTCGTTGATAGTACCACATTGATTTAACAAAAGGCTCCACTCTATGCAGAATGATGATAACTGGGGAGAGTGTGTGTGTGAAGTCCATGTTTGAGTTAGCTGTCATCTTGTCATCACTGTGACAAAGGACCTGGCGTAACATCAGCAAAGATTTGTTTTGGTTCATCTGCCCAAGTTTTGGCTTGCTCCATTGCTTTTGGGCTTGTCTAGCTGAGCTGGTGAGATTCAGGCTCAGTATGTTCACATTTGACGGTAAAAGGGCAAGGTGGAGGAAAGCTGTTCACCTCAAGGCAGGTGAACAGAAGCCAGGAAGCAGAGAGAGAGCGAGCAACAGGAAGCAGCCAGGGACAAATCTACTCTTCCAAGGCGCATCCCTGGTGACTTCCTTCTCTGGCCAGGTCCTGCCTCCTAGAGTCCACCACTTCCCAGTTGCGCCATCAGACAGGTCAGTCCAGGGAGCAGGTCAGAGGTCACCCCTCAGTGACCGTGTCCACAGGTTGGAGACCAAGCTGCAGCACGTGAGCTCTTTGAGGATTCTTCCCATGCAGACCATTGCAGTACTACATGCTCAATTCTTTGCTTCTCTTGCGTGTGTACATACATGTGCAGGCGCCTCTTTGTGCAGGTGTACACACCTGTGGAGCGGAGAAGTCAAGTTTGGGTGTTGCTCCTCATGAACTGTCTGCTTTTGTTTGTTTGTTTGGTACCGAGCATTCAGCCTGGGTCCTCGTGCATGCTAGGCAATTGCTCTACTGTTAAGCTATGGCTCCAGCCCTCACCTCGCTGCTTATGCTTTTGAGGCAGGATCTCAGGTAGCCCGTGTTGACTTCAGATTTGCTAAGATGACCTTGAACTTCATCTGCCTCCATTTCCCCTCCATTTGCAATCCTGCACAGAGATTACACACATGTGCCACCTCACCGAGGTCATGTAGTGCTGGGGACTGAACCCAGGGTCTCACTCATGCCAGGCAGGTTCTCTACCACCTGAACTACATCTCCAGCCCCATCTTGGTTTTTGAGACAAGGAACTAGGCCTCACTGATCAGTCTGGATTGGCTGGCTAGCAGGCCTCAGGGACCCATCTCTGCCTCCCCATTGCTGGGACTACAAGTGTATGCCACTATGCCTGGCTTGTGTGGGGGATGTATGTGTGTGTGGTGTATGTGCACATGCGTGTGCACTGGGTGTCCTGCTCTATCAGTCTCCACTTTATTCCCTTGGGAAAGAGTATCTCGCTGAACCTAGGCGAGGTTGTCAGCCAGAAAGTCCCCACAAACTTCCTGCGTCCACTTCCCACAGTGCACAATTACAGGCAAACTCAGCTTTTCACTCCCATGCTGGGATCCAAGCTCAGGCCCTCAGGCTGGTGCGACAAGCGCTCTTATCCACTGTGCCTCTCTCTTGCTCCACTCTCAGGGGAGCTGGGGCTCAAACTCAGATCTGCTGAGGGGATCAGACTGAGCATTCTCCCCAGCCCTGTGTTTGGTTCAATTATTCTATCACACTGCCACTGTTCCCAAAACATTCTCTTGTTAAAAACTGAAGTAAGCTCAAAGGCAGCTCTATCGCTCTGCTGGAATGTGCTCTGAGCTCATAAGGAGGCAAGCCTGGGAAGCCCCTGCAGTGAGAGATGAGCCTGGCTTATCTGGGCTCCCAGCTCACTCTCAGGCCAGGCCGAGTGGTCACTCAGGAAGTCTAGGACTGTGATGAGAAGGTCCGTCTTCTTGGCCAGCTTCCTCAGCTCTGTTTTGACATCAGCTCAGATTCATAGAAAAGCTGCAAGAGGAGTGCTAAGAATCCCCTTCACTGTGCCCCCCCCCCCCCCCCGACATTTCCCAACGCCTTCCCTGATCACATGCACACTGGCCTTCCGGTCTGTCAGCACTCTCTAGATTCTGATTTCACAACCAGGCATGCAGGCTCTGGCCCAGCTGCTTTCTTGGCCTAGTTCTGCAAGAGCCTCTCTGAGCACCTAAGCCAAGCAGGGCTGGTTCCAAGCACCATCACAGGCCAGCCCATTTCTGCCACATGTAGATGCATCTCACATGGTCCCTCTTCCCAGGTCAGGGCCGTAGAGTGTGGCAAGGGTAGCCACACTGCTCTGAGTCATCCAGTCACCATAATGCAGAGTTGGTGCACAGACAGGTGGCCCAGGAGGGACAAAAAGGTGGCTTAGAGACTCAGAAGACAGCAAGGTATGGTGGCTCATGCCTGCAATCCTAACTTGGGAAGCTGAGACAGGATTGTTGTAAGTTCAAGTTCAGACTGGGCTACATTACAACAGCCGCCTAGCAAGATCCTGTCTAAAAAACTAAGAAAAACCAAACCATAATTCAAAAAGTAGGATGGCAAGCCAGTGGGATGGCTCAGCTGGCAAAGGCTCTGGCTGGCCACAGTTGCACCGTCGCGGGGTGAGAGGACGACTTTGTGGAGTCAGTTCTGTCGTTTTTCCCTTTTACATGGGTTCTGGGGATAGAACTCATGTCCTCAGACTTGCAGGCCATCTCACCGGCCCCTGAGCAAGTTTCTGAACAGCTCAGTGCCTCTGTTTCTCCATCTGAAAAGGATGGCTGCACACGATTCCCTTCGTAAGGTAGTGGCAGCATGGAGTGCCGGGGCCTGACAAGAGCACTCGCTCCTGATGGATGAGCTGTTTTGCTTTCTAGTTTCTTTGGAGCAGACGCAGGGTAAACATTAGAAGAGTGAGCACACATCCATGATCACAAGCCGGGCTGGTCTGTTGGGCCAGGGCAAAAATTCGATTCCTGAGGTCCTCATAAGCCAAAGTTCCCGAAGGTTGCGGACGCGTGAGGTGGGGCATGCAAATAACCCGGCGACAAAAGGAGGCCCGGCGGACCGCGAGTGAAAATGAGAAGACGGCAGGGCGGGGAATGTAAATGACTGGGCACGGGGCGGAGCGTCGCATGTAAATAAGGGGCGCCGGACGGCGTAGGAAGCCGGGCGAGGTCCAGCGCGCAGGAAAGCCCCGCGCAGCGCAGCGCGTGGAGCCTGAGCGCACAGGTAGGAATGGGCGGTGGGGAAGGCTCAGGACCAGCCAGAGGTGACCGCGGAACCGAGCAGGGCTGGGACCAGAGTCCGCGGATCCTCGGGTGGGCGTGGGGCTGCCGGGCTCCCCTCCCGGCCAGGGTCTCCTGCGGTCGGGCGCGGGTCGAAAGCAGGTGGACCACCCACCCGCTGGTACCCAGGCAGTCTCCGCGGTCCCCACCGGGACGCTAAGAGGGTCTACTAGAAGCCGAGACTGCCTAGCTCCTCCCAGGTTCCGGTTCAGTAACCCAGGAACCTGAGTATTTATTGTGGCAAATTGGACGTTGTATAAGCCAGCCAGCCAGTCTGAGGTTCAGAGCCTGTCCCTAAACCAGCATTCCTGGTCCCTGCTTTTCCCCAGTCCTCTGGAAGGTGTGGGGCCCACTGTGGCCTTCCCCTTACAGGTGGTTTTTGGGAGTCAAGGGGTATTTGCTGAGACATTTCTCCCATCCTAAAGTCTGATGGAGAAACTGAGGCTTGGGATATATCTGGCCAGATATAAATGAGATTCCACAGTCCTGGCAAGGCCTCTTAGGAATCAGCTAGAGGAGTCATGACCGCAGTGGGGGACACTGAGGAAGAGATGGGAGGTGACCAGTATGCCATCCATTTGTTCTCCAGCTCATCCACTCTCTGTTTGCTGTTTTAGGCTCTGCCCTCTGAGGGAAGAACACATAAGACAAAGTTAGGGTATAATGGGCAAGACACCTCTTCCTGGGGAAATGCAATCCCCGAGCCAGTTTGGGGTGTGGGAGAACACTTGGCAGGTTGAGAATCAGAGGCAAGAGAAGGCATGCTGAGCTGTGGGTACAGCATGGGCAAAGGCTAGAAGGTAGGAAAGCTCACTATGCCACCTAGCTAACTTAGGAGAGCCAGATTATGTGGGAAGGTAATGCTGCCGGAGGTCCTGGGTGCCCTGTTGGAGGGCTTGGGTAAGTCATGGGCCGATTCCTGGGCTTGGCCCTGCTCCTGGATCTTCAGGGCAGGGGTGGGGAAACCTGAGTGAGTTGTCCAAATGACCACACACTGGTAATTGGGCAAGGCTGTGATCATCTGAGGGTTTGCAGTATCGGGCTGTGCTGTGAAGTGCTGGGGTCTTCTACAGTGCCATCCCAGAATGGGGAAGGCTGGGTGGCCAGGGAGGCTGTCCCTGAGGAAGGCACAGTGGCCTGCTGTTACACTTGGGGACAAACGAAGAGAATGCTTGTCCTCATCCACACTGCACCCTACTTTGCTGCCTTTGGGGCCTGGGGCAGGGACCCAGCTGGGGTACACATTCACATTTGGTATACGTAGTAAGAAGCTTGTCATGATCCCCGTGGCCCAGGAGGTCTGCTTGGGAAGTGAGGCTTGGAGGTTGAAAGCCAGAGCTTCTGACCCAGCAAAGGCTTGATTTGTGTCTTGCGTGCTCCAAGCCCAGTCTCTGTTGTGAAGTTCTGAGGACACTCGAGCATTGTGGTGAGGGCAGATGAGGTCATTTATACCCCATTCAGAAGTGCACCTAGGCGCAGCAGGTGCTAAGGATTAAGTGAACAGATCTTTATTGTTACCCGCAAGGATCCATTTGGCGAAGCGAGAATACTGACATCCAGTTATGTGTGCAGGGACTCTGCTGGGGGTCCCGCATCGGAGAGTGACAGAGGTAGGGGCCGGAGGCTCCTTTCCTCTTCACCTGGCACCGCACTGTGCCTGTGTCTGCCGTGACAGGACACTCTTGAGTATTCCTCAGTTGAACCTCTGAGGTCAGTCTGGCTGTGTCTGACTGGATTTCCACTTCTGGGCTGGTATGTCTGCATGAGGCTTGCCTGGGTGGGCACAGACTCACCTGACTCAGTCGGACATCCAGCATGGATCGGGGCATCTTTGGAGTCCAATATTCTGGTTCTCTGAGCCTGAGGCAGGGAGCGGGCGTAGAACTGAAGACGGGGGGGCCCAGCCTCAGATCTAACCTTGCTGCTCCTATCTGTGTGATCTCGGAGAAGTCACTCCACCTCCCATTTGTCAGAGGTGTCTGGGATGAGGATGGTCCTGAAATGGTGTTTCTAAACCATTGCTCATGGGGGAGGGGGGGCAAGGCAGTTGATTGTCTTCTCCCACTTAGGGGGACATCGCTTTACCAAGCTGCCCCTGGCACTTCTTTGCTCTGAGGGACCAGGTGTGCCAGGTGCTGTATCAGGACAGACATGGGGTGTTTGACAAAGCCCTTGTAGTTTAGACTCCCCGAGAGGAACAGACTCTCACACCGGATCCACAGCCCTGCTCCACTGTGCTGAAGAGTTATCGGGGCTCCTCCATGGCACCACGCTTGCAACTGATTGACGGGCGATGCCAACCCCGTTGGGTCATGAGTAGCATCTCCTACACACCATTAGAGATGGCATGTCTAAGCTCCTGGGGCTTCACAGGCACCACCAGTCAGTGACAGGGGTCCTGCAGGAAAAAAAAAAAATGGGAGAAACAAAGGTCAGCAGGAGTCTCTTGGAGTGGTGAGGCAGGGCTTCCTGTGGCCTGTGGGCTACGGGTGCAGTGCAGTCTCTTGAGCATAGCATGTCTTTCTAAGAAGCGCTCATGTCAGGCAGTTCCAGGTGCTGCCACCACTGACTCATGCTGCCTCTGGGGCCCACAGCCTCCCCAGCTGAGGGACTCCTAGTTGTGTGGGCATTGGAAGGGAAGAAGTAGGTCTCATGGGGTTGGTGGGAAGATTGAGGGGGGGGTGCTCTGGGACCGAGAGCCTCCAACCGCCAGAAGTAGTTACCGAAAGAAAGTCATACGTGTTGGCTGTCAACCAAAAGGCCAGGGTCAAAACCCCAAGTGACCCAGCAGTAGAGGC
Source organism: Peromyscus eremicus (assembly GCF_949786415.1). Classification (NCBI taxonomy): domain Eukaryota; kingdom Metazoa; phylum Chordata; class Mammalia; order Rodentia; family Cricetidae; genus Peromyscus; species Peromyscus eremicus. The sequence goes on along the minus strand of NC_081416.1, from coordinate 77,248,289 downwards.
CCCCAGGAAGCTGAGGTCCCGAGGAGAAGGTGACCCAAGTAGGAAAGAGCAGGTACAAAGGCTCTAGGCGCGGAGCAGGCTCCTTGTGTTTTGCCCACAGCAGGGAAGCGGTGGGACTGGATGGGATTGAGGGAGCAGGGAGGGGCAGGAGTAGAAGTCAGGGGAGGTGGGAGGAGCCAGCCACCTGTATTATCTTAGTTTGTTTAAGCCCTGGCAGGCAAGGGTCTGTAAGACATTCAAGTTTTCTGGATACAGTAACTTATTTAGGGTCACACAGCAAGCCTCCCGTCTTTACCACATGCAACTGAGGTCAGTTTTTTACTTGGCTGTGCCCAATAATCTTGTGAACACTGCCAGGCCTCCACCCAATCAGTCTGCAGATTATTGTTAGATGAGCCCCTTCCCCACAGTCCCAGGGAGTGAGGAAGGTGGGGGGGGGGGCAAGTATATAAGTGTGTGTTGGGTTGAGCGCCTATCCCCAAGGAAGAAAACAGGCTGGTGTAGAGACCTGCCCGGGAACACTGTGATACCAGTCACCCACAAGCGTACGTGCTTAACCTCTGTTCAAGCTCCCTGGTGGAGGAGGAGAGTTTATAAGAACAAGATTGTCTTGGTTGGATCCGGGAAACATCGTTTACTGGTCCGTTTTGGAGAACTTGGGCGGCCTGAGGTTTCCTAGGGCAGCCAGAGGGGTGTTCCGCCTTTTCAAATGAGGAAGTGAAACCCAGGGAGGAGAGCCATGGCCATGGCCATGGACTGGATATCCTTCCAGCCAGCAGAGTTACAGTCTCCTGTCCACTTGCCTCTGGAACAGCGCGGTACTACCGCATTGCTCTGGGGATGACCACGGATGACCACTGAGACCAGCTTTCCAGGAACCTCAAGTTCTTGGCCCTGGTTCAGCTCCCTTGGAGGTACTGACCATCCTTCTGCTCCAGCCCAAGGTTCCTCTAGTACGGGCTGTTCAGCTACAATTATTCTAAGTGTTCCTTCTACCTTTGCTGACTTTTGAGTTCAGTCTGGCTTTGGATTTGACTTGGTTGGAGTCCTTTGTAAAGCCCTCTTAGTCGAAGCTGAGGGAGACCGCCACCTCCTTGTATCTGGAGCGTGTCCTGTCTCCATGCTGTCTGCGGCCATAGTTGATGAGAGGCAGCAGCCCCCTTGGAGGTGTTTGTAAGGGTTGCGCTGAGGGAGCCTCTATCTTTCTCTTTAGTGTTTCTTCCTACCTGAAATGTTTTATTGGAGGCTACAGTTGTTTTCAGTCTTTCTTGTTTTCCAGTATACTTCTGGCTAAATAAGTCTGTGCTGTCTGTCTGTCTGTCTGTCTGTCACTGCTGGAGAGGTGCTAATTTCTTCTTGTTTCTGCTGCGGGAACTGTTTGGAAGTGGTGTGTGCTTTTGGAGTGTTTTTGCAATGGGTAGCATTTTCTGTTATCTCTGCCGCTGGATGCTAAATCTGGTCCTTCAGGCTGCTGTGGTAGAATCATGTGGCTTCTGTCTCAATGGTGGAGAATTTGTTGGTCTTTTAAAAAGGATTTTTCTGACCATTTTTTTTTTCTGGACATTCTGATGTGTTTGAAAGGATGTATGTGTATGTGTGCAAATGTACATGTGCATGAAGTCCGGCGTCTTCCTGGATCGCTATCCACCTTGTATGCACAGCTGGTTTATCCCCCAGAGTTTGCTAATGGTGTTTGTCTCACTAGCCAGCTTGACTTGGGGATACCCTATCTCTGCTTTCCTAGTGTTGGGAGTACAGATGGCTTGCTACACCCAGCCATCATCTACATGGGTGCTGGGGATCCAAACTCTTGTCCTCACGGTTGCCCAGCAAACACTGTAACCACCGAGCTACCTCCCCAACCCCAGTGATCAATGTGTTTGATGTTCACCACATACACCTGTGATCTCAGCACTTGGTCGGCTGAGGCAGGAGGATCCTGAATTCAAGGCCAACCTGGAGGATATAGCAAGTGACCCTATATTTTTAAAGTGTATGTTTTCTATTGAGAGTGAAGTCCTGGAAGACACGTCTGTCAGTGTGAGCCCACTAACCACACCAGCTGTTTCCCCTAACTCAGCGCTCTCCTTCAGTGTCTGCTGGTCTCGACCTAGCTTCTGAAGTGGTGTAGTCAGATGCGCATCGAGCAGGCGCAGCAGACTCTGGATGTCACCTTCCCTCTCTCCATGTGAAGCCGCCTGAGCTCTTCCCTGCCACATTTGAAGTGTCCTTCCCCCTGTCAGTCACTCCATGCCTGCCACACTTGCTTTTTCTCTGGTGACTTCATGCCCGTTTGCTGCTAGGGGACTAGCACTCCAGGCTGCTCAGGAACCAGGATTCTGAGCATATTGCTTTCCCGTTCATAGAGTGGGATATGGCCTGCCCTGCCTGTCTGGGGTGGGGGTGTATCTCCATGCATGGTAGAGCACTTGCCTCGAATGTGTACTTATGGGCCTGGACTCAGTCCCTAGCACCATAGGGAAGAAAATGCGATACTGAAGAAATCAGTCATTGCGGACCTATCATACATGCGTTCATCCTCCGGCGCAAAGCTCCTTGGCTGGTATTTCAGACAGCGAGGCCGGCACAGGCGAAGGCCCGATAGTGGGAAAGCACCTGGCCAGGATGAATGTTGTGAGACGGCGTATGACTCCAGCCTGGCCGCCTCCTCTTTCGAGGACATGAGACATGGACCTTGAGGGACTTTCAGTTGAGAATTGGCACAGAACTGGCAAAGCTCAGAGAATGGAAAGGAAAGGGATGGTTAGACAGTGGAAGGTAAACTGAGTAAGGAGTAGGCTTGCCCGTGGTGGTAGAGGTGTGGTGAGGAGGGCAGTGCCGGGGGAGGAGGGTGGGAAGTGAGGGAGACAGTGTAGGTGACCCAGCGAGTGGGACTGCCCACGGCATACTTGTTGACCTGGGTGGCAGGGGAGGGTGTGGACTTAAAAGGACAACTCTTCGGCTCCTCACCTGCCTAGTGAGGGCTCTAGAAGTTCTCTGACACCTTGATGAGCAGGTGAGGAGGCATCTCCAACCCACCTCCCTTCCCGTCACCGTGGCGCCCAGTATTGGGGTATGGTAGTGGTCACAGGGACAGAAAGGGTGGACTCTCCCTGGTGCTAGTTCTAGAATGGTCCTGGGGTCCCCTTCCGCCATTCTTTTCCTCTTGCTGGGGTGTCCCAGCTTCTCAGGTCAGCTCCCACCCACTGAACTAACGATGGTGGCCACATGGGGACCACAGGCTTAATTTAGTTACTTAGGAGTTATTTCATTATTGTTGGACATAGGGCCAGGCACGGGCTAGGCAGTGCTCTGTTCACAGATACAGAGAGCTGACTACTGTTCTCTCCAGGCCCTTAGGTCATCGTAGGGGGCCTGCGGTTCTTGGGCACAGTGGGGTGACTGTGGAGTGTAAGGGACCTGTGTGAATGCTTGAGGAACCTAGCTAACACTAAAGGGTCCTAAGGACCCCACAGGCCAAAGTATTTGTTGATTCCCCAGTAGAATGACGCCAGAGACTCATCTTTTTTCTTCACTCTGCCTGTTTCTATGAGATAACTCTCAGGATGGAGATCAGGCTGGCCTTGAACTCCTGTCTTGGGCTGCCCTCATGGCTGGCTGCAGGGCACCCCCTCATGGCCTTTCTGTCAGCTCCCTGAAAACAAAGCTCTGGCTAGTAGTGCAGCCTGCCCCTCCACAGCAGGTCCTCTGCTGCCTCTTCAGTCCCCCGTCTCCTGAGGACGTGCTCCTGGCTTCTCGTCCTGAGATCCATGTCTGTCCATCATGTCCTCCGCCCGTGCTGTGTGGCATGGAATTGGGGATCTGGTCCTTCCGAGCCTGTCTTCCACGGCGGGAAGGAAGCTTGGGCCTGTGACCCTTCTCCCTGCCGTCATGGTAATGATCACTTTTAAAGTCTCAGGCTTTTCTCAGTCCGTAGAAGTAAGCCTTCCTCCCTTCGCCGTAAACCCTGTCCCAGGCCATGTCAGTATCTTTGCTTCCTCAAACCTGCTCACGAAGGCACGTAAACCTGTTCCTACTTCCCAGAGGAGGAGACTGAATTCTGACCTCAGCCTGCAGGTCTTGGGCGGTCAGGGTGGAGTTGCACTTTGTCCCAGAGCCTTGACCCATATCTTAGGCGCTCTAGGGTCCTTGCCCACGTGGGAGGCCCTCTGTGCCAGGGCTCAGAACAATACAGGGTTGAGACAGCAGGAAAAATGCAGACGAGTGCCCCTTGCCCTCACCACGCCTGTCTGGCACACTGGGTATTTACCTGTGTCCAGTGTCTCCTACTGTGGGTGTGGGGGAGGGGCACAAAGTCCCAGTTACCACTAGACATGTTTTCTATTGAACACTGTGAAAACAATGGCAGAGCCTGAATTTTGGTCCCACCACTTCCGGCTACCTCTCTGCCAGACACCGGACCAAGAGTTCCGCAGTCAGAATTCAAATCCATAGCCCCAGTAGTCACCAGCTGTGCATCCGGAGGCAGGTTCAGCACCTCTCTGGGCCCAGGTTGCTCCATCTCTAAAAAAAGGGCTCATTCACCTGGATTGACAGTCTTCTCAGTTGGTGTCAGAGTTCAGTGGGTCCCCGAGAGGGAGAGAGGGAAGCTGCACCCCGCTGTCGAGAGGTGGGAGGATGGGGGGACATGCAGGGGTGATGGTGCTGGCTTCTGCAGATCTCTGGAAGCAGACAGAATGTAATCAAGGGCTCAGGAGCCAGGCATCCGGTTTCTGGAGCAGTAAGTAATGACCACAGTGGAGTTGACCACAGCTCGCTGGCCACAGCCCAGAGCCCTGCTGTGGGCCAGAGATGGAAAGTTCTAGCAGAGGAGGGGGCCTCATGCGTCACCGTGGAAGCCCTCCGTACCCACTCCAGATGTCCTAACAGGGTGTTGGAAATGCAGCGACAGCCCTAGCTGCTGGGGAGCTGCCATGCAGCACATGACAGAGCTGCCACCAGAGTTCTGGAGGAAAGGGCTGGCCAGGGACGGTCAGCCTGAGTGGAGCTGGGCTTAGGTGTTCTCTTGGCTTCCAGAATTTTCCATAAGATGGGCTTCGGGGATCCTGGTTGGAGTTGCCTGAAGGCCTCCCCAAGGACGCTGTTGGCTCTGTGTGTTTACAGCTGTCAGATAAAGCTTAGCATTTGGTGAATCTGTCCTCATGAGAGTTCCCCTGTGCACAAAGGGAGCCCAGGATTTCCTGTCTCTTCTGGAGGAGGCTCTACTCACTGCGCTGCACAGCCTCCTGGGTTTTAACGTCCACCTCCTCAGCACTCTCAAGCTTTCTCCAAGCCACGAGAACATTCTGCTCCTGGGGCCAGTGGCTCCTTGGACTAGCGTCCACAGTTCATGCTATTCCTGTAGGCTCTTCCGTGGCAGGGTGCCCAAGCACAGCCTCCTCTGCACCAGTCATCAGGTGTCACTGGCCCTGCTCTTTATCCAGCTCCAACGGGGCCTCTTCTCTTCCTTCTTTAGAGTCCTCAGTGGCTCCCTATTGGCCCCAGACAGTCCTGGAGTCCCCGCCCTGGTAGACAGTGCTGCCACCTGGGCCTGCCGTTATTGCCAACCACACCACAACTCACTCCATCCGAGAGTTCAGCTGCAGGCAGGAAGCTCCAGGCCCTCACTGGTGTCTGGTGGGTTAGTCACCTTCCTTACCTCCAGGCCTCCTTGAGAATTTTCAGAATCTGTATACCGGGCTTAGGAATTGTTCTGCACTCACAGGGAGCTTGGGAAGCTGACTCTTGGCTCAGAGATCTGCCTGCTTTTGCCTTCCGATGCTGGGGTTAAAGGTATGTGCCACCACACCCGACCTTTGTGTTAGCAATTCTTGATGGTGAGGGCTTCAGTCTTTCTTTCTGCATCGTCCCTTCCACCCTCGTGGGAGCCCTGGGACCTCTTGCTGGCACCTGCGTGGTGGGCTGCTGCCTGGCCTCACTTTGGCCCCTGACTCCTAGGTCCTGCACACCGCCAGCCACAGGATCATTCCTAAAATCTCACGTTTGCTTAAAACTCTCCGGTATCTTCTCATCTCACTCTGGCGTTTGTTAAAAGAATCAAATAGTGAGACCAGCTGGTGGTCCATGCCTCCAGCCGCTCAAGAGGCGAAGACAAGGATCACAAGTTCAAAGCCTGTCTGGGCTCCAGAATGAACTTCAAAGCCAGACTCGGTCATGTAGTAAGGCCCTGTCTCAAAACACACACACACACACACACACACACACACACACACACACACACACACACACACGGCTGGGCAGTAGCTCAGATGTAGCGTGCTTGCTCAGCCTTGGGTTCAATCCCCTGTACGAAGAAAGAGCAATAAAGGAGTTGAACAGCGATATTTACAGCTGTAGGAGGTGGTACGTAGTGAATGCTTTCAAGTCCTCGTGACCAGAGAGGGTACACAGGAAAGCAGGTGGCATCTATGGGCTTACTGGCTGCTTCTCACTCCAGTGACAGCAGGAGCAGCTGTGCCAGCCCCTCCTGGGCTGAGCCAGCACAGATAGGAGCCCTGACTTGCCCTGCCTCCCTGTCCGAGGTGGGGCTGCTGACGTGGCCACCATTTCTGGGAACCCCAGTGGCTGCTGCCTGGGAGCAATGTGTCCTTGGCCCCCAGCCAGCCCAGCCCAGCCGTCTTGAAGTTGGGAGGAAGCCGCAGGCCTACTTAGACAGGAATCTTGGGTCAGTCACTTCAGAAGGCACCCCAGCCCCTTGACCTTGGCTTCCTCTGCACGTGCAGCTTGTCATGCTGCCATCTGCCCCACATTTGCGCTGTGTTTCAAGAGGCAGCAAGGTGGTCAAGCCCACGGGTTGTGGGTTTCATTCTGGCTCTGGGACCACGGCAGGAGTCCTACCAACTCCTGCTTCAGTGTCCTTGCCTGTGGAATGAGAGGCTAATGGCACCTGCCTCGTAGGGCGTCTGGGACGTAAGCTAGGGGAGTAGTCAGCATCCCATACAGCCATCTGGGCAGAGGCTTGGCCCAAGGTCTGTGTTCGGATTGTTGGATTTGCTCTTGCCTGATTCTCACTGCTCACCCGCTAACACACAGTCACCGAACACACACTATATGTATATATAATATTTATATTATGATATGCCAGGCGGTGTTCTGGGGACCAGGGACAAATGAGTGATGATAGAGATACAAACCAGTCTTCTCATGTCTAGTACTTATGGAGACAGACTCACAGTAGCTCTGGTGACACAGACGTGATTTAAATGACCGGTTCCCTTTCCTTTTCAGGGAGGGGTTGAGAGTCTCACTGTGTTGTGCTGGCTGCTCTTGAACTTAGAATCCCCCTGCCTCTGCCTCCCAGAATGGGATTATGGGCACTCGCTGCCATGCCTGGCCACAGGTTACCCCCCACAGTTCCATTTCTCAAATCAGGAGCATCTTAAGGGGGGGTTCCACATCTTCCTGCTGTCCCAGCTTCTTTGGTAAACTATTTGTATGCTTTGACTATTTTTCTCAAAGAAGTGTCACACTGGCTGGCAGGATCTGTATATTAAAGCTATGAACTCTTTGTTGCTTCCTCTCGTCTTTTTCTTGTTTTCATTTTCCCTCTTGCATGGCTGGGGATGGAACTTAGGGCCCTCTGGAGGCTCTGGCATAGCTTTACCACTGAGCCACATCCTCAGCACCCTTCTCTCTCCAGTCAGGTCTCCCTCTCTCCACCGTCCCTGTGCTGGGGACAGAGACATTTCTGCTTAACCTCCCTCGTCTGGGTGGAGGTTTGTGCCAGGCTGAGGCTGGGGTGATTGCTCGGTGGTAACAGGGCCAGGAGAGCCCTCAACAGGGAGAGGGCCAGACGGGGCTCACAGGAGTGTTTCTGGGCTGTCAATGAGAAGGGAGCTGGTAGCCACTGCTCAGAGGGCCCTGGAGGCTTGTGGGGCCTCAGGAGGGTGAGTAGAGTCTTCCAAGTCATGTCACGAAGGAATTGGAGTTTGTTTGTTTTTTTTTCTGCTTCCTCAAATTTAAACTTTATTTTCAGATAATTGAAGCTTTAATGCAGTTTTAAAAATAACAGAGAAGCAGCGAGGGCCCTTAAAAGCCCTCAGTTCCCCCAGTGTTGATCTTGCACGCATATGCGTACTCGAGTGTGTGTGTGTGGGTGTATGTGTGTGTACCTTGCCTAAAGAGGGTTTGGCTTGCACTTTTTTTAGTGACCCCCTCAAACAAGGACGTGGGCTTCTAGAAAGTGGCTAATAGCAAGGCCTCCACCATGAGAGGCACATTCAAATCCTAGGGCTTCTCCAGCTGTGCAACCTTAGGCAAGTCACTCAACCTCCCTGTTCCTTCATCGGAAAAGGAGGGAACGGATAGTACCTCCTTGATAAGGCTGTTTTGAGTGGGAATTGGGGGGAGGTCGAAGAAAACAGTCTGGAGCAAATAGCTGCTTACGTGAGTGCTGAGGCTGCAGCGGGCAGAGCTTTCCAGGTCCTCCAGGACATCAGGTCATCATAGTGTTCCTCTCCAAGAGATGCACAGGCTCACTTGGGTACCGTCACCTCCCTTGTCCTGTGTCTCGGTCTCTGTTAATAGGAGCCATGAAGACCATTGTTCCTAAGCAGCTGCTGCACCATTGGCCAGTTGTGAAGCCCTTGGCCTTTCCACAGCGAAGCCAGGCTTCAGCCCTTCACACAGGCTGTTCCCATTTGAAGTTGACAAGTGTGAGGGTCAATTTTCTTGGCTGATTTTATTTCATTGTTGGGTTGAGGCTGTAGTCCTACAAGCTGAGGGACATACTTGGAGCTCAGACGCAGATGGACCTGGCTTCTGGCTTTGGATCTGCCTCCTTGAAGGTTCTAGGGCTGTGTAGCCCAGGTTGGGCTTGACGTCATGATCCTCCTGTTTCAGCCTGCCAGCTGCTGGCATCTCGTACTCTCCAGGCTGGGTTTCCTGTGTCTTGCCCTGTCCCCTTATTCTTGGAGCACTCCCTTAAGCTCATCTGTTGTTCACCTTCCTAAAGTTGTCCGTTTCTCTCTGGAGCTCCAGGTCCCTCAGTGTGGAACTGCAGAGTCACATGTAACGACAGGTTACGATGGACTGGTGTGAGAGGGCAGCCGCTAGGGTTGCAATGGAGCTGAAGGAATCTAGTGCCTAGGATCGTAGTAGCTGTCGTGCTGTCACAGCAGGCCCTGTCACACCCTGAGTGCTGCACATGCAAGCTCATGGAGCACAGTGACATTAGGAATTCACACTCGGTGGCAGTGCAGACACGTCTCTGCCTTGAGAGCTCACCGCACCACGGGGACAGTGTCCAGCAGGGTCGTTGATGGCGTGAGCCTTTCTTTGGTGGCTGGAACTGGATGCATGTGTGACTGACTGGGTGTCCACCTTGTGTCTTGCTTCCTGTGTGTGACTCTGCCAGGCCCAGCCTGCCAGGTCTGTGCAGCAGAAGGAGGCAGAACCCAGAAGCTGAAGAACCCTGCTGCGGGGGTCACAGCTGCTCAGGGGCAAAGTGGGCCTGGGACTGCAAATTTAGATATGGCCCTGAGATAGAGACCCAAGCAGGAGGGGACACGGGGGACCAACCCACTGCTGCTTGGAGGAGAATGGCACAGGCACACAGCTTCCCCCTCGCAGCATCCCCTCCCCGCCTCCCTTCCCTTCCTCTTCCTCCCATCCCCCCATTTCCTTTCTTTCCTTCTGCTTTGAGCCTCTCCCTCCACCCCCACCATGCTGGCTGTGGAACCCAGGGCCTGCCATGTGGCCAGGCAAGCGCTAAGCTGCCCAGCCCCTGAGCACCCCCAGATCTTCATGTCATTTCCCTCCCTGGGACCACCCCCACCCCAGCCTGGGTTGCCTTTATCACTGAGCCAGTTGAAGCACTTCCAGACTGTTCCAGCTGCAGTGTGAACCCTGCTGGTTTTATCTGTTCCTTGAAGCTGCCAGCACCCCCTAAGTTGGGACGTCAGTAGATGGGCACTTATCAGATAGGGATGCTCAGGCACTGTGTGCAGCTTGCTCGCGTTCACCGCTGGTTTGGGAGGGAGCCAGGGTTTGAACTTGAGAAAGTCGTGAATGTATGCCACCGCTCGTCTGGGCCAGGTGAACAGTGGTATGGTCTCTGGCTGTGTGTGGAGAGGACACAGAGACATGGGGGAGAGAGGCCATGCCACTAGTGACATGAGCCCCACTGAACCCAGGTCAGCACTCACCCGCCCTTTTCTCCTGCAGGCACCTTTTCATCCCCAATGGGGTGGCTTTGCCCCAAGTTCCTGTCCTGGGTGAGCTGTCTGATTTTGCTGTGGGTGGCTGGCTCTGGTAAGTCACCACCTCTCAATCATGTATCCATCAACCGTTACTGACATGTCAAGGTCCTGAGGTTCATCAATGAACACAACAAAGCCCTTGTGGAGATTGTGTGGTCGCGGGAGGGGACAGCTAATGACAAATGTCCTAAGTTATTTGCATTGACACTAATTCAAAGTGAAAATTGAGGTTGTCCTGGAAATGCGTAGAAAACACTTGGAGTTATATGGCAGAGGTCATCCAAAGATGGTGGGAAAACTCAGAACCGAGTTGCGGGGCTTGAGGGCCGGGGTGGAGAGGGGGGAAACGCAGTTTAAAGCAGGGTGCTCAAGGATGTTCTCTCAAGGGACAGTGGGTCCAACTTGAAGGAAGGCAGGGGACGGCATGACGGTGCCTGCAGGTGTGTCTCTGGTGAGGCCCCCGGCAGGGCCTACCTGGCATGTGTGTGGAGGATGACACACGTGTTACAGGGCCACTGAGTCAGAGGAGCTGGGAGGATCTGAACTGAGGACTTGGCAGTCGAGTGCAGACCGGGGTGGAGTGGAGGGCTGGGAAGAAAAGAGGTTTCTGGATCAACCTAGAAGGTCGCTGTGAGGACACATGGGAATTAACTTCAAGGTTTTTCATCCCTGTGGTCAGGTGTGGCTTACACCTGTCAGCTCAGCACTGGGAAGACTGAGGCAGGAGGATTTTGAGTTTGAGGCCAGCTTGGGCTACATAGTAAGGCTGAGGCCAGCCTGAGGTAACTATAGAGACACTGTAAGAAAAAAAACAAATGGACTCACAAATTCTGCCCCAAGCCCAGACAAGGGCAGACTGTTCTGTGTGATGGGCAAGGCCAGAGCAGCTGTGGGGGAGGCGTGGGGTCAGGAGGTCAGAGTTTTGTTTGCTGTGTGAGCATTTGCTCCATGGCAGGCCACACCTACTGGCATGTACATTGTGGCTCTGTCTGGAACGTGGCCATGCAGGGCCTGGGTCAGAATAGTCAGAGCACCCCATAGTTAGCAAACCCCCACGATCGCTGGCTGTACCGCAGCCCCCTGGTCTCTGAATTATTGGCAGGGAGCTGACAGATAAGTGCCTGTCCCCTCCTCCTGCCCTGCTTCAGTCTCTTCTGTTGACTAAGCCTCTTAGACACCAAAGGACAAGAGCCTGAGCGGTACAGAGCAGGGTCATCCTCTTGCCTCAGTGGGTAAGGGGTAAGGGAAGGAGATGTGGGGAGTGGGCGGCAGCACTACAGGACACCACCTCTTCCTCTGGGCTTTGGGGTGGGTGCTTCTGAGGTAGAGGGGCACGTGTGTGTGTGTGTGTGTGTGTGTGTGTGTGTGTGTGTGTGTGTGAGAGAGAGAGAGAGAGAGAGAGACAGACAGACAGACAGACAGACACACACACACACGCACACGCACACATGCGCACAGGCATGAGTTCTTGGTCCTGTTTGCACTGGCCTCCCTCTTACCTTGGTGGTGGAAGACCCTCGCCGTGATTCCACCACTCAGGCCATCTTGTCTTTGCAGGGGGCATTACGCTCCTGGGTGAGCCCACCTGCTTCTCGGACTACATCCACAATTCCACTTGTGAGTGGCCGCTGGATGGCGCTGTCGACTGCAGATCTCAGCTCCACCTGTTGTACTGGCTGGACTTCGAGTTCTCTGAGTAAGGAGAGTAGGGAGACAGTGCCCAGAGGTCTGTCCAGGCCTTTGCTGCTCTAGGCGGGCACCAGGATATGTTGTGCTGTGTGGCTTGTGGCAACTTATGGGGTGGTGTCTGAGGTGGAGCCGGGTCTGGGATGAGGTATCCTGTGTGATACTACAATGTAGCCAAGCTTGGAGCTTGGTGGTGCAGACCTATAGCCGAGCGACTTGGAAAGCTGAGGTAGGAGGGTCACAAGTTCAAGGCCCACCTGGGCAACTTAGTGAGATCCTGTCGCAAAATTAAACAAGGGAAAGGGCTGAGGATGTAGCTCAGTGGTAGAGTACTTTCTGACGGATGACCCTGAGTTCAGTTGCCCGCACCCTACCTCCACCCCCACCCACAGGGTACAGGACACTGAGGGACTCTGGACCCACTGTCACTGGATCGTGTGGCTGGAATATTTGACTAGACCAGCACTTTTCTAACTTCTTTTGCACCTGAATGTTAGCAAGGGCTGGAGCTAGAGCCTGTCTCAAAAAAAAAAAAAAAAAAAAAATCACAAATGAGGTTGGCAGGATGGCTCAGCTGATAAAGGCACGTGCCTAATGGCTTGCGCTGAATCCCCGGGATCCACATGTTAGGCAGAGAGAACCGTGGGAGTCTGACTGGTGATCCCTGAGCACACTTAGCCCTGGGGCAGGACTTGGTGGAGTTTGTTGTGAGGGTAGATGGCAGGGTGTACAAGCATGGTGTCCAGGCTTGTCCTGAACCATTCCCTAGCACCCAGGTGCCCTGTGAACATTGTGCCTAGGACAAAACCAAGTCCACAGACCTAGTACTCCAAAGACACAGACACAGCCCTAATGCCTACGAGGTGACCCTCCACCCTCCTGTTGCCTTAAGACAAGTGAGCTGTGCTTTTGTCCACTGGCTCAGACCAGACACTGGCAAACTATGGACCTCAGGTCAGTTGGCCACTACTTATTTTTTTGGTTTTGTTTGTTTGATTTTTGAGACAGGATCTCTCTGTGTAGCTCTGGCTATCCTGGAACTCACTATATAGATCAACCTGGGCTCAGACTCACCGAGAGCTGCCTACCTCTGCCTATGCTGGAATTAAAGGCGTATGCTACCACAGCAGGGTAGACTTTATTTTATTTTGTGAATAAAGTTTTATTAGCATGCAACACCTCATTAATTTGCATCTTATCTGTGGCTGCTTTGGGGATGAATCAGCAATTTGTTGTGGTGACAGCAACTACATTGTCTTCAAAAGCCTTCAATTTCCTGTCTGGCCTTTTACAGAAAATGAGTTTTGGCCCCTGGCCCATGAGATGTAGGTGGCCTATTGGCAGAATTATACTGGTGTGTATAGGACAGGAGCCTGTGGGAGGTGTGCTGGGCCTTATCACAGTCCACTGTAAACTGAGGGATGCTGGGACACCTTGAATTTCTTAATGCTCTCAAGCTAAGTCCTGGGACTGAGGTCTATAGCCAGAGCAACACGGGAGGGTTCAGAACGAGGTGGGACAGGGCTGTGGCCAGCAAGATGCTAACCCCAAGTCAGGTGCCAGCCCGGTCCGGCTGCTTAGGTCTTCCTGCCAGGTGGTTGGGAAGCTGGTGACCATGGGAAGTTCCCTAATTCAGCCTGTGTCTGCAGAAACCACACATGCATCCCGGAGAACAGCGCCAGCACCACGTGTGTGTGCCACATGTCCACAGATGAACCAGTCCAGACAGACACCTACAAGCTGGTCCTAAAGACTAAGGGGCGATTGCTGTGGAATGGCTCCTTCAGGCCCAGTAGCAATGGTAAGTAAGGCCTGGCTGGCTGGGCGCCATGTGCAGGGGGGGTGGGGTGCACACTGGCAGGAGGTCAGCTGCTGGTTCGTCAGTATAGCCTTGACTCTGGAAGGTCTGCAGCAATCCTTAGCATGAGCTTGTTCCCACGTACTTTTATTTGTATCACTGAGGACGGAACCCAGGACTTCACAGGTGCTAGGCAAACACTCTGCCGCTGAGCCGTACATCTCCATGCAGGTGTAGTTGAAATAGGAATCCAAAGCAAGAATTTGCTGCTGGGTGACCTGGGTGACGTGACTTACCGGAACCTCAACTTGCAAAAGAGATTGAGTGCCCTCATCTTGTAGATCAGAGAAGGCAGGCAGCCTGCCTTAGGCCACACAGCTTCTTCTCAGTACCAGGGGCAGAATTGAAGAGCATATCTCCCTAAGATCCCAGGGTTTTCTGTCTGTGGTTAGAACTGCTGCCCAGACCACTGGGGGCCCACAAGTTATTAGAATTGACCCATGAATGAGTTTAAAGTCATTTTCACATTGACTTGAACATACACGCGACAGCTGTGGTTTCACGGATGTGGTGACATACGAAGTGACGAAACTAGCTCCTGTAATCTCAGCACTCAGGAGTCAGGAAGGAGGGTCAGGAGTTGGAGGCCAGCCTCCCCTAGGAAAGAAGACGAGATGAAGTTGTTAATCGGGACATTAAAACAAAATAGATCTCGGGGCTGAAGCCCCTCACGCAGACACCCTTTCCCCCCAGTGAAGCCCCTGGCTCCAGACAACCTCACAGTTCACACCAATGTCTCCAATGCATGGCTGCTAACATGGAGCAACCCGTACCCATCGAAGAACACCTTGTACAAGGAGCTCATCTACATGGTCAACATCTCCAGAGTGGACAACCCCGAGGAAGTAAGTGGGTGCCATGGGTCCCTGCTGTTGCCTAGGGATGGGGCTGGGAAGGAAGGCGGCTCCTTCTTTGGAGTGGGGAGCTTGGGAGGTGCTATAGGGTAGGGCAGTGGACTAGAGAGCTCACTCCTTGCCAGGCTCTGCCCCAGGCTCGTCTTTCCCCTTCCTGGTCCTCCATTTTCAGTGTGCCGCTGTGTTGGCCAGTTTTCTATATCACTAAGATAAAGTACTGAGATAATCAACTTTACGAGGCAAGGTTTATTTAAGTGCATGATTTCCTAGAGATCAGTCTGTGGTCACGTGGCCCCATCACTCCGGGCTAGTGTTGAAGCAAGCACTATGGCCAGCGTGGAGCAAAGCCACTCCCCTCACGGTGGCCAGGAGGCGGAGGCACACACAAGCCTGCACCCATTGCCCCAATGTCTCCTAAGAACATGCCCTGTGACCCACCTTCCTCACACTAGATGATACCATCTCACAGTAGCTCCACTCTAGGGACCAAGCCTCTACCACGTGGACCCTAGGGAACATTCTGGATCCAGACTGTAGTGTCAGGAAGAGGACGGACCTATCCCTACCCTTTTAACTCTATTAGTGAAGGGCTTTGAGCCACACCTGCTTCCCAGAAGGGGACAAATGAGATTATTGGTGGCAGAGTGGTCACTTCAGGCTGGGCGTACTCCTGGTCACTTTTGCACACTTTTGTGTGTCATTCATGGTGACCTGTCTTCTGTGCATGGGTGGCATCACAGCTCCTTGCCGAACACACATTAATGTCTAAAAGTAGAGTTGAGCTGGGTGTGGTGGCACATGGCTCTAACCACGGCTCTCAGGAGACTGAGGAGGGGGTGGGAAGTTCTAGACTAGCCTGGGCTACATAGACAACAACAAACAAATAATCCAAAACATTTCCTACACAAGAAGGTGTCCTCAGGTAGACAGAGGCAGGTGTCTGCAGGGGCTGCCTAGGTCCCTGCTGTAGAAGCAGGTGGGGGTCATTGCCTGCCACCCCTCCTACCTCTCCTTCCTAGCATTCCCAGCGGTGGGATGACCTCCAGAAACCAAGGCGTGACCCTGCCGAGGTCACTTACTCAAGGTCATACGGTTTAGCCTTAGTTTACAGTGTGTTCAAACTCAGTTTAATCCATTTGTCCGGATAATGGTTGATATCACGGCTAATCCTGGGAGGAGCCAGGGGAGGGCTGGCACCCCCTGTTTCATTCTGCGGTGGCAGGGATGTGGGAATGATCACATGCCCAGCTTGGAGGGGTCATTCAGGACAGCAGCCAGGCTGGGAGCCAGCACGCATCCCTGCCAGCTGTCCGCTCACACGTCCTTCTCTACTGACAGTTCATAATCCATAATGTGACCTACATGGAACCCAGGCTGCTCCTCCCAACCATGACCCTGAAGTCGGGGGTGCACTACAGGGCGCGGGTGAGGGTCTTGGCCCAGAGCTTCAGTGGCACGTGGAGTGAATGGAGCCCTAGCATCATGATATACAACCGTAAGTATCAGCGCCCTGGGCTGTGAGGGTCTCTATAACCATGTGTGCTCCCTAGTCATGAATTCCCTCTTCCTGACCCTCAGGCTTTTCAGTCCTGGAATGCCTCTAACCGTACAAACCCCCTGTTTGTACGGATGTGGTATAGTGGTCAGGGGCTGAGGAAGCAAATAGGCCCACGATTCCATGGTGGTCACTGTTCAGTCCATTGTGAAACAGGGTCAGTCTGAGTCCTCGTATCCAACACAGGGTAGCTGCGCAGTCAGGGCTGGGGAAGGTGAGGAGGTTGGCACAGTGGTACTGCTGAGGGGGCGGGAGAGCTTGTACAGAGTGGGCACAGTAGATGGCACACGTTTCTCCAGCCACCATTGACACCCTGTTACTGAAGGAGCTTGAGGCTCCAGCAGTGCAGCAGGCAACACCGGAATCTCAGAGCAGCGGAGCTGACGTGCCTCACAAACAGAAACGCGGGGTTCAGGCGATGGTTCTGTGCCACGCGAGTGAGAGGACCTGAGTCCCCAGAACCCGTGTAAAAGCCTGGCGCAGTAACACGTGTGTGCGTGTGATCCTGATGGAGACAGCAGACCTCGGGAGCTGGTGACCAGCGAGCCTGTGTAGACGGTGGTGAAAACAGACCCATCTCCAACAATGTGAAAGGCCAGGACTGACAAACATGTGCCGTGGCTCATACACTCCTGCACTCAGACCCTAACACACACATCCTAAACAAAAGATTAAAAACTGATGAAAAACCAAAAATGTAAGCAAAGAAACCAGGGAGAGCCAGATGATGGCATGTGCCAGGAGGGGAGGGAGGGAGGCAGAGTGGAGGGTGGAGGAGATGGTGGGAGACAGTGCCAGAGACATCTTCTCAGAGTCAGTGAACAAGAGACGCCTGTGCTCACGGTGAATGTGTGACCTTTTAAATCCTGTGGCCTTCACAGCCTGTGAGAAAAGGATGTTTCTAAGCCCACTGAGCAGATAAGAACCCCCAAGGGAATAACCAACTTGCCCACCCCCGGGCTGCTCAGCGAGGACTTGATAGAGACAGGTTTTGAATTCAGACCCTCCCACATGTCAGTGAACTTGACCTCTGAGCTTTGGGAAGACAAGAGCAACAGCTTCCAGCTGTTGTGATCTGGACTTGGATGGGGGACAGTGAGGACATGGGTGTGTAAGAGGGAGAGTGGAGGGGACAGGTGGGAGGGCTGTCTGCAGCCAGGTAACCGAGGGTCCCAGGGGAACCCCAAGTGAGTGGAGGCAGACTGCACATGGCCCCGGGCGGGCTTCAGGCTCATGGCTGTCCTTCCCCTTGCAGACTTCCCCCTGCCCCTGGAGCAGCGCCTCCCACTGGGGGTTGGCATCTCCTGCGCCTGCATCCTGCTTTTCTGCCTGTTGTGCTATGTCAGCATCATCAAGTGAGTTTCTGCTTTGGCTGGTGCCTCAAGTTGGCCCTTCCAGTGTGCCAGGTGTGGGTACCCTGCTTATCTGTCTTGGCTGCCATAATACGTCACGGAATGACCACTGTGCTGCCAGACACAAGGATGGCAGGGTCCCCGGTCCGAAATCTGCCTCTCAGGGCAGGTCAGCCAGTGGCTGGGCGTTTTTCACAGTGACTGTGCTCTGGTGGAGAGAGCTGGGGGGGGGGGGGGGTGTTAGTGATGGTGGGTGCTCTGGAGGGAAGGAACTGGCTGGGGCTGGGGAGGGAATCTTTCTTTGACATAAAGGAAATGGAGCTGTCTCTGGTCCCTCTCAGTACTCACGGTATGGTCCCGGCATTGGGCCTGTGGTGGGAGCAGAGGAATTTGAGCAGATGGTGTGAATGCAGTAGGATGTGAGTGAGGCCTAGTGATAGTGCTTGCTGGTCGGTGGCTGGCGAGCTGCCCAGAACCTCAGCTCTTCTGTAGGCTCAGAGTGACTTTGAGACCAAAACCTCCAGGGGAGCCTGGGCAGGGCTGGTAGATGGGGAAGATCTATTTCTGGTGAGTTCTACCTTGGAATCTTAGGCCTGGGGCCATGTTCTTTGTGAAATGAGATTAGAAGTAACTGAGGATTGGTACCAGGGAGCTGCCCACACTTGGCTGAGTCTTCGGGGAATGCCAGGTCCTCTCTGTGACTTGCCTTTCATGCCCAAGTCACCCTGAACTAGGCACTGCTGCTCTGAGCCTCAGTTTCTCTCTACCTTGTTGCCCTTCCCTTCCTCCCACCCCATGACCCTGCACTATTGTTGGAGGCTTTTGCTCTTTGGGGGGGGGGGCTGCCACCCAGCTCCCAAATAAATCACACATAGAGGCTTATACTTAATTATGAATGCCTGGCCTTAGCTTGACTTAGTATCTTGCCAGCTTTCCTTAAATTATCCTGACTAATTTTGCCTCTGGGCTTTTCCTTTTCTATTCCTGTATACCTTTGTTTCTTACTCCGTGGCTTGCTGTGTAGCTGGGTGGCTGGTCCCTGGAGTCCTCCTCCTTCTCTGGCTACTTCTAGCCATCCTTTTCCACATTTTTCCCTCTATATATTCTCTCTGCCTGCCAGCCCAACCTATCCTTTCTCCTGCCTTGCTATTGGCCAGTTCTTTATTAGCCCATCAGGTGTTTTAGACAGACACAGTAACACAGTTTCACAGAGTTAAACAAATGCAGCAGAAACAAAAGTATCACACCTTACAATAATAGTCTGCTGCACTGCACCCAGTGGCCAGCACCTCTCAGAGGCACATGACATGTTCTTGGTCATGTCCCCATCCTGAAAGTTCTGTCCCTTGACCTTTCCTGGGTTATTCCTGATACTCCCAGCCCGGCTTCTCTCTCCCACTTTCCTCTCTACACCTCTACACTGTTATGTTTTTATTTTTTAAATGTTTTGGAACCCAGGGCCTCACACATCCCACTCTATTCCTGATCTCCACCCTGGCCTTCTACTTAGTTTTGGCCTCAAGACAAGGTCTTGAGAAGTTGTCCAGGCTGGCCTCGAACTCACTTCAGCCCAAGAAGGCCTTGAACTCTTGACTCTTCCTGCCCAGACTCCTCTTCAGTGGCTGGGACGATACCCAGTCACCATGCCTGGCTGTGGTCTTTGCTCGTGGTGAACGAGTACCACGTGACCATGTCTGCGTATGCTTCTTGTTTCTCTTCAAGGCGACCCACAGGGGCTTTGCCTGGCTCTTTGTCTACCTTGATCCCCGTGGCCCTGGCCTGGCCCAGTGATGGATGCATAGTAGGTGCTCAGCAAATACTGTGGGAAGATGGTGGAGAGAGAGCCACTGGAGCCAGGCAGTCCAGGAAGAGAGGGAGAGCCTGCTTCTCCATGGCTCCTGGCCTCTCGGGCCTGTTAAAGCCAGCATGGCAAATGCTCCTGCTGCTCCCAATAAGCGACTGTTGGGGGAGTAGGATCCTTGCTGTGTAGCCTGAGTCTTGGCTTCCTCAGAGACTGCCATAGTGTGAGCCTGCAGCTCTGCCAGCACCACACTCGCCCTGGGCCCCTCTCCCCATCTAGAAGGGCCACGGCGGTAGAAGAAATCACCCTCAGCAGGTTAGGACCGAGATTGTCGTTCCGTATCCGAAATGGAGTCTGTGTGGCCTCCGTGGCCTGGGAGGAGTGCTTGCCAGGATGCTTGCAAGAGCACCTTGGCCACTGTTCATTCAGAGACCGACCCACTTCCTTTCCACCCTCAGGATTAAGAAAGCGTGGTGGGACCAGATTCCCACCCCAGCATGCAGTCCCCTGGTGGCCATCATCATTCAGGACTCACAGGTAGGAGGATGCGAGTGTTCCGTAGTGTGACTCCCAGCCACGGGTAGGGTGGGGGCAAGGAGCAAACCACTGGGACTCCAGAGCCAAGGAGGGTAGTGCTTGGGTGCTGAGACACCACACAGTGGACAGACAGTTGTGAAGCTTTGTCCATGTGGGCCCAATATTATTTCTGCTATGTTGTGCTGGTCACAGCGAGTACTATGGCCAGGTCAGAGTCAAGGATGGGACAGGGGAGCCAGAGTGTCCGAAACCATTTGCTATCCCCAATGCACTTTCATTCATTGGGGTGGGGGAGTGGGGGGGGCGTGGGGGACGTGTGGGGGGTGTTAAAGCTCCCAGAGCTCTGTGGGGCCTGTGTGGACCTCAACTGTCCAGGTACAGTTGCTGTCCATGAAGACATCAAGCCTTCTTAGCTGGGTTGGGCTGGCAGACATCATCCCATTATCTCATTGACCATCTGTTCTAGGTGCCCTTGTGGGAAAAGCAGGCCCGAAGCCGCGAGTCAACCAAGTGCCCGTATGTATCTGAACTTGAACTTGGGTTGTAGCTTTTGTGGATTTGGGAAGTGTGGTGGTTACTTGGCTGACAGCGGGGTCATTCTTCCTCTCTGCCCTCCACACAGCTGCCTTCTTTCTAAGGGTGGCAGGAGGTAACTGTGGGTGACTGAGTCCCCATTCTGCAGTGAAAACAGACTGGGTGTTGATTATAAAGTCAGAAGTCGTGTCTATAACACCCCCATATCAATACAGGGTGATCCCATGCAGGTTTTATTCCCTGAGTAGGAGTTTTTCGAGGGTGGCGAAACTGAACCCTGAGTTTTATTTCTGCAGACGCTGGAAGACTTGTCTGACCAAGCTGCTGCCCTGCTTGCTGGAGCATGGCGTGAAGAGGGAGGCAGAGTCCCCGAAGGCTGCCAAAACTGGGCCTCTCCAGAGTCCTGAGAAGGCAGCCTGGCGTCCTGTGGAGGTCAGCAGGACCGTCCTCTGGCCAGAGAATGTCAATGTCAGTGTGATACGCTGTATGGGGCTGTTTGAGGCCCCGGTAGAGACCGAGGAGGAAGAAGAGGAGATGGTCAAGGGGGACTTGAGCATGTTACCTGAGAACAGCACAGGTGGATTCCAGGAGGGTCAGGCAGACATCATGGCCCGGCTCACGGAGAACCTGTTTTCAGACTTGCTGGAGGCTGAGGATGGGGTCATTGGCCAGTCGAGCCTGGCGGAGTCATGCTCCCGTCTGCCTTCAGAAAGTGGGCAAGCTTCTGTGGCCTGCGACTGCTTCCCCATGGAGTCCCAGGAGGCCACATGCCAGGCCACGGGGCAGTCTTCACACCTGGGCCCTCCTTCAGGCAGCCCAACCCACAGTGCAGCTGACCCGACCTGCACACAGGTGCCACTTGTTGTCACAGACAATCCTGCCTACCGTAGTTTTAGTGACTTCTGTAGCCAGTCCCCGCATCCTGGAGAGCTGGCCTCCGAACAGCAGCAGGCTGGCCACCTGGAAGAAGGGGACCCTCCACGCCCAGCTGACCCCCGTTCTTCAAGCCCACCTATGCACCAAGGGGACAGCTGGGAACAGATCCTTCACCTGAGTGTCCTGCAGCACGGGGCAGCTAGCCCTGCCCCAGCCCCTAGTAGTGGCTACCGGGAGTTTGTGCAGGCAGTGAAGCAGGGTGCCTCCCAGGACTCCCAGACACCTTGCTTCGGGCCCAATGGCGATGCCGGTTACAAGGCCTTCTCCAGCCTGCTCAGCAGCAGTGAGGTCTGTGCAGACACAGCAGGACCAGGGACTGACAGTGGGCACGGAGGCTACACGCCGTTCCAGAACCCTGTTCCTCACCAGTCCCCTAACTCCATGCCCTTATTCACCTTCGGACTGGATGTGGAGTTGCCATCCAGCCCTCTGAACTCAGTCCCACCCAGCAGCACCCCAGAATGCCTTGGTCTGGAGCTGGGACTCAAAGGAGGTGACAGGCTGAAGGCCCCTCCTCCTGCGGATCAAGTGCCCAAGCCCTTTGGGGATGACTTAGGCCTTGGCATTGTCTACTCGTCCCTCACCTGCCACCTCTGTGGCCACCTCAAGCAGCACCACAGCCAGGAGGAAGGTGGCCAGATCCACGTGGTTGCTAGCCCCTGCTGTGGATGCTGCTGCGGGGACAGGTCACCATCCCCAGGGAGCCTCTCAGGGGCTTTAGAACCCTGTCCTGGGGAGATGCCACCAGACGCCAGCCTCACCTCAGCACCCAGGACACCTTCCAACTCGTCAGTGGAGGGCAAGCCCCCTGGTCATGCTCCTTTGTCCAGCCAGAGCACCGAGGTGTCTGCGGGCACCCTGGGCATGGCAGTTTCTTAGGTGAGTGAGGTGGTGGTATTGCTGAGGTCTACACTGAGGCCAGGGTTCATCCAAGCCAGGGATGTGCCTTCCGGGAGACAGCCCAGCTGGCAGGCTTCCCAGGAATCCAGAGAATGGTGAATTGAAGATGTGAACTTAGCCTGACCCTGGGGCTCAGAGCCTGGCTGCCTCCCCACCACTGGCCAGGGCTCCCCTCTCACAAGGGACGCGAGGGCTCGGTGTGCTGTGTCTCACAACAGTACTGAGGGTCCTAAGCCCTCTGCTCTCCCAGTTGCTGCTCTACCTGCTCCGCCCCCCCCCCTTTTTTTTTCCCCCACCAACTAGACCTGTTGCCCGGGGCTCACAGCAGCCCTGGCATAGCGGCTTGACTCTCCTTGAGCCGGAAGCTGAGCCTAGACACAGCTGCCTGGCAGTGACTTGGGAGGCCCTAAAAGTGGGTGGAAATGGTTGGTTCAGGGAGGCCAGTAATGGGCCCCAAGGTGGCCATTCATTGACCAGCTACTGTGGGTTGAGTCTGGAGGCAGAATCCTCTGTCCCAGCTAACTCAGAGCAGCAAGGCTAACAAGACATTTCTCAAGTAGCCACAGCCCCTGCCAGTTGCCCACACGTGACCTGCAGCCAGGGCTCCCGGAATGTGGAAGTGGAGATCCCCCCAAAACAGATGCAACTGCCCCGTGGTGGGTCCCAGTGGACACCACTGCTGGCAGTCAAGGCGAGACCACAAGGGAAGGAGGCTGTTTGTGGGTGGTGGCCGGGTGGTGGGGGTAGCAGACGACAGGCTGAAGTCTAACTGCGTTCTGGAAACATGGGGCCAGGCTGAGCAGCGTCTGATGTGTTTGCGAGGAGGGCAGGCCAGGCCACGTGAGCTTTACATCAATAAAGGCTCTATCTTGTCAGTTCTCTTTTATTATACACACCGTGCACGCACGCGCACGCGCACACGCACACACTCTCCAGGCCCACAGCACTTTTACAGCAACTCGCCAAGGCCTCCTGGCAGCCTAGGCAAAGCAGCTGAAATGTGCAGTCTGAGGGAGCATGAGACAGGGTTCCAGCAGTTGGTTTAAGGGACTTGGGAATAGGGCGGGGCTGCAGTTGCTCCATCTCTCACCCTCACCCTCCAGCCCTGGCTGCCACAGCTTGTTCCCTGGGTGTGCCTGCTGGGGGGGGGGGGGGGGGGAGCCAGGCACCTTTCTCCAGCTCCCACTGTCTTTAGTGGGGGCTGTTTCCAGGGGCTGGGGTCCTCCTAGGTTTCTTGCCTTTAGGCAGAGTGTGGAATATGTTGGATGCTTCTTAGCACGGAGGACGTGACCCTGGCTGCTGTGTGTCACTGAAAGTAGCACAGCACTGGCATCGGTGGCCTCCCACCCCCACCCCCAAGTGAGGCAGAGGAGTGGTGAGGTGGGAACCTGGCCGGGCAGCGGAGATAGGAAAGACAGACAGGTCACTGAGGGAGGCTTAGAGAAGGCCACATCTGAGATGAGCCCATGGTATCTGCAAAAAGCCAGGAAGAACTCAGAACATGTTGGGCAGCAGGTGGCCTATGTCCAAAGTTTGAGGCACAAGGATCTGGTGAGGTCACAGCATCAGAGATTAGGGTCCTGGCATGATGGGGGCCAGTGTGCAACTGGATACAGAGTGTGCCTAGTTCTGCCTGCCAAGGGGTGGTCCAGGAGAAGCCAAGCTCAGTCTTTCACATCTCAGCACAATGTTTTTAAAGATAAGGTCTCACGCTGACTCAGACTGGCCTCCAACACACATCCCTCCCGAGTGCTGGGGTTACTAGGTGTGCACTACTACTCAGCTCCCCAGAATAATATTACCACACCCCTAGGCCGGAAGGAAATGGAGCCTCCCAAGGTATACCTCCTGTGGGGTTCCCTCCCTCTTGGCAGAAGCAGGAGTCTAAGATTAAAATCCCCATTGCTCATATTTGCATCCTGGAGGGAAATGACTCCCACGGGAATAAGCTGACTGTCCCAGGGAATTGTTAGCGGCCCACCCTTGGAACTTCCTCTGTGAAGTACCTCTTAAAAACTCCCTTCAGCTGGACATGACGGTGCATGTCTTTGATCCCAGGAGCCGGGAGCCAGAGAGTTTGAGGCTAGCCCAGGCTTTGTAGTGAGACCCTGTCTCAAAGCAGCCTCATGGTCTGGCACTTGACCTTCAAGCTCTGGTCTCTGGGTTAGCCCAGGGTAGCCCACTGGCCCTCTGCCCACCTCCCCTTATACTGCCTGCAGCAGCTCTCCTCATTTGCAAACCCAGGAAGCTGCTCAGACCTTTGTGTCAGTGCTGGCTCCATTAGCGCCCTCTTCCCATCTCTTGGGTGCTAGAGTGGACGGTGAATGCTTTAGGCACCTGGGTTCTCTGCCCTGCCGTTTCCTGGCCTCGTGGAGGTCCTCCTGCCTGCAGTCATTTACCATAGAGCGGGCTAGCCTGTGCTCTCCTGGCTCCCATACTCAAGTAGCTAAGGCCTAGCCTTTGTGAGTTCAAACTGTCACTAGTCCTAGTTCTTCATACTATTCTCCAACCATTGATCAGGCAACTTCTCCCTGATGGGCAATTGTTAAATTTCCTCAGACCGTGAGCACAAATCAGAATTTTACTTCATATTTCCAGGAAGAGAGTCAGGACACACAGAGAAATGTTTGTGCTAGTTACATTTCTCAACTGACAAGCCCCAGAGAGGCAGCCTACAGAAGGGGAGGCCTATTTGGGCTCACGGTTCAGGTTGTTCAGACCCCCATGGTGGCTACAGCAACTCTGTCTGCAATGTAACAAGCTTGCAGTGGGGCTTGTACACACCTTAGTGACAGAAACTGGAGGTGGCTATCACCTTCAAGGCCCACTGGTGGCCGGTTTTCTGCTAGAAAGGTCGGGTATCCACAGGGCTCCACCACCTCCCAAAACAGCGCCACCAGCTGGGGACCAAGTGTTAAAACACACAGCCTGCAGGAGGACGTTTTCTATCCATTATAACAGGACACTGGCTCAAAGTTCCATCTGAAGAAGGGACCTTGTAAACAAGTGACTGTGTACAGCGGCTCCACCCCACAGAGCTGTGTGCTGAGATGGAAACTGAGGCTGTTTTCTGTGCTGTCACCCAATATCACACACCAAGTGAGTTATAAAGAAAAGAGGTTTATTTCAGTCCACAGTTCTGAAGTCAAGAGATGGCCTTTTTGATGATGGAGGTCTCAGGTGATTCAGGGCATCCCATGGGAGAACACAGAAGTGTGTGTGTGTGTGAGTGTGTGTGTGTGGTGTATGTGTGCTTGTATATGTATTTGGTGTGAGCATGTGTCTGGTTTCTGTGTACAGCCACTATGATTCAGTCAGGGCCTACTCTAATGAGTTTACCTAACCCTGATCTCCTACCAAAGGCTCCTCTAAATACCACAGTGAGTAATTTCCTCCTTTTAATCCCTCTCCAAAGGGATTCAACTCCAGCCAAGTTTCCCAGAGGGGACACACCACATTCAAACCACACAGGAAATGCTTCCCGTTGAATTGTGACTGGTTAGACGGAGGAGCTGAAATTGTCACTTAAAATGAACACAGTTGTTTATTAGCCTCTTGAGTTTTGTTTCCGTGTGTTTTTGTCAACGGCCTCCACCTAGAGGGAACTAGCTAGAAAGGTGGAAGAAGAAAAGACCCGAGGGCTGGTATCATATGGGGGGTGGGGAGGCTGCAGGCGGTGGGCGCCTTCAGCCCTGTACTGCAGGCTGGGATTTTCCCAGCAGCCCCCGCGGGATGCTCTGGGAGCCGCGATGAACGCGTCTGCTTTAACTCCGTGGAAGAAATCGCTGCTTTGGGCTCATTTTGGTTCCAGCCTCGTGGGCGGCCGCGGAGCACGCGTGTCCTCTTCAACCTTTCTAACATGGTTTTTCCCACGAAGTTGATTAAATAAAAACCGAAAAAAAAACCAAACCGCCCCAAGTCATGGCAAGTTTCTGCCCTACCACGGGCTTGCCGCGCTCTGTGAGTTTGAAGTGCCCGTGATGTCTCGGACTTGCCGTGACGTCACACGCGGGCTCAAGCGACGTCAGTGTTTGTGGGACCGAAGGCACCGTGCGTTACCACTCTGGGGTGAAACGCGGGAGAAATGGGGGCAAGAGCAAGTAACATTCAGCGGCTACTGTAACCAGGAGGCCCAAGATGGAAGAGCGAAGGGAAGGGCTGTGCCCTGGTCCCTGCTGCCCCCTGGTGGCCCGCGTTGGCCCAGCACCGATCTGTGTCCCCGGGGTTCCCCAAGTGCTGCCCAAGTAGCTGCAGCCCAGCTTACCTGAGCCGGCTTTTCTCCCATAAATTCTCCTGCATTGGGGAACAGCACAACCCTAAACCTAGCTGTGTGGCGCCGGGCCAGTCTGCCACCTCTCTGAGCTCACATCTTCATTTGTAAATGGTACCTGTCTCATGAAGGCTGTGGTGAGGGTTAAATACATCCCTTCCATAAACCCTTGGAATGGCTCTTGCACACTTAACGCTTTGAAAGCATTGGCCAAGCTTACTCTTGATGTCCTATCGAGCACCTATCTGAATGGTGTGGGGGTAGAGCAGTAAATCACGGTCAAGAAGAGTGACATCCTTGGGACCAAGTTCAGAACAAGTCAAGTCTAGAATAAAATGTGCCCCACAGTCACCACCCTGTGTCTGCGCATGTCCCCATCTCTCCACAGGGTATGCGCAGAGTGATTCTTCGCTGTTTTTCCTTTGCAGTGCTGGGGATGTTGAACGTGGAGGCTCACAACAGGCAAGTACTCCACTGCTAAACCACGCCACCCCCACCCCACCCCACCCCTACACACACACACACACACACACACACACACACACACACACACGCCGCCACTACATAACACCAACTCCTCAAAGGTCCAGTTCCTTCATCCTAGCTCCTGCCATGCTGACCCAGATCAAGCCCCTCAGAGAACGATCCTCTCTAATGTTATTAAATTCGTGATCTGGATGGCATACAGCTAGCTGCACTGCACGATGTCTCTTGAACCTGTCCCCTGCGTCCTCTTTGATGAACTCGGGTCCTGGCCACTCTGGCTTACTCCTGTGTGTTGTGTGCCCACCTTGGCATGGTCCTACCTCGATTTCCAGCTGGGCATCTCAGCTCAAGTCATTCTACACAGCTGTCCTTTGTTATCATGGGACCCCAGGTCACACCGACAGTTCTTCCTAATCAGAAAAAGCATCATGAGAGGGTCCTTTGCCACCGTCCTCCCACTGTGTATGTGGCGTACGGTGCTTGGCCAGTCATATTGTGATCCTGAAGAGACCCGTGTAGAGATGCAGCACAGTGGAGAAGGGCAGGTCCTTGAGCACATCACTGAATCAAAACCCGCGTCTCGATTCCTAAGCCGTGTGCTTGTGTTCCTACATGAGCTTCTTTTGCAATGATTAAGCAGTCTTTAGTGCTGTAGCAGGCAGAACAGGGAACTCTGAAGGTAGGCATGCCCTAGTTCCTGGAACCCATGTTCATACCGGCAAGGAGGCAACGGATGTTACAGTCAGAATAAAAACTGCAATGCCAAGCCGGGGCTCTCCTTCTTCCCTTCAGCCACTGGGGGGCTGATGTCCATCTCGGCCTCCCCAGGCCGCCTCCTGCTCCTCCCACTCCTCCTTTTGTTTTCTTTCTTCTCCCCCTTTCTTCTTTCACTCCCTCCATCCTCTTCCTCTTCCTCTCTCCCTTCTCTTCTGCTCCCTCTTCCCCCACCAAGTTAGTGACAATCTTTTCTAAACCTGGTCTGGCAGAGACAGTGCCACCAGCAGGGCACCTGTGACTTGTGAGAGAATAAGAGAGCCAGTGATGTCCCCTGCCATCTCTCCTCAGTGCCAGTCTGTTCCGGAGCCACCCGCAGCAGCTGCTGGGCATCCACACAGCTAGGGTTCAGCCATGTCACTGTCCTAGCTGGCACATGCCATGATCTCATGCCATATGTAAACCACACATTATGGATGCCTGCCCCCACCCCGCCCTCTTTCAGTGGGTCTTCTACCCTCTCAGGTGGGCTGCATTGCCCAGGCCTTCGACTATGGCCACACTGCTGCATCCCAAGTCCAGAATCATGGAGCCTGACAGATCGTAGTTTTTCACCCAAACTGTCTTGACCCAACGCTGGCTGTCTGGTGGATGTTCTCCAGTGCCACTCAGTGTGGCGTTCTGGGCTTCACGCCCCCACCCCCACCCCCAGCCCTCTGTCACTTCTCCTTCTCTGCTGATTGCCCACCAGGTTGGCACAGCAACTCACAGCAGTGAGTGTGGGTTTCTGTTCCGGCGTCTGCACTTCCCTCCTGCTTGTTACGGTAAAGACCGCGCGTTCCATCTTGAGGAGACAATGTTTCTTTGGAAAATAAAGTTAGTTAAATAAAACATTAAAAATAATCTAGAGACAAATAACAGGAAAAGTGGAGCTGGGGGTTGGGAGACAGCTCAGTGGGCAAAGTGTTTGCCACACAAGCCAGAGAACCTGAGATCAGATCCTCAGGACCATGTAAAAAGCCAGATGGTGCCATGCACCTGCAACCCCAGAATGAGGGAAGCAGTGGCAGGAAGATCCTGAGGCCACTGGCAACCAGTTTAGGAGTCAGTGAGCTCCAGGTTCGGAGAGATCCTGTCTCAAAAAGCCTGGTGCAGAGCCATTGAAAGACACTCAGTGTCGACCTCTGGCCTTTGCACCTACACATGCACACACACACACACACACACACACACACACACACACACACACACCACAGACACTGTGTGTGGCTATGCACACAGGAAGCAATCTCCAGCCAGGTCTTCCCTCTTCCCCACTGCTCACCACTTCCCACTCCATGATCTGTTAATTCTTAGACCCTTAGCTAGTGTGACCTTGCCACATTCTGCAGTTTCAGACTCCCGGACTCCCTGGTGGACCTCCTTCTGCCCAGCACCCCCTCTTCTCCAGAGTTCTCCTACTTCACAGGACCCTAGGGCATCAGGTCAGAGTCTGTTCTCTTGATGACAGAGTGGCCTCTTTGGGGATCAACTTGTGACTCCCAGTTCACAAGGTTTCTGTGGATCTGATCTCACCCTTACCTCTCCCGCACAGCATGTGACTCATGCTCAGCCAATCAGAGAACCCCCTCACCACCTGGTACAATGGGCGGCACAGGGAGTCGCTTAAGTAGAGTTGACCATTGAGAGCTTTCCCAGAACTAGTACTGGACTCACTAGGTGCTTTCTATGGGCTCCACAGGCTAGTAGGCAACAAGCTTAGTCTTCCGATTACCCCACCGCGACCACTTTCTGTTCCCACGAAGGCCTAACCGCCTGTGCAAATGAAGCACGTCCCAGAACCCATGCCTTCTGCTCTGAAGGAATTACTTCATCCCCTTGGCCCAGCCATGAGTGAAACCACAGCCTTAAACTTAAAAAAAAAAAAAAAAAAAAAAAAAAAAAAAAAAAAAAAAAAAAAAAAGCCAGGAGAGGCACTTTATTTTATCACATTGATTGGTTCAAGGTCTCGCTATGGGGCCTGGGTTGTGCTGGAAATAGCCTCTCGCTTCTGCCTCCCAAGTCCTGGGACTGCAGGTGTGCTTCACAGCTCAACCTGAAAAGCCAGTTCTGGACCTGGGGAAGTGGCTGGTGGGTCAGGAGCTTGCCTGGCATCATCCCCAGCACCACATAATGCGGGTATGGTGGCACATGCCTGATACCTCAGCGTGGAGATGGGGGTGGAGGGCAGTGACAGGCAGATCCCTGGGGCTTCCTGGCTAGCCAGCCTAGCCAAATGGATGAGCTCCAGGTTCAGTGAGAGATGCTGCCAAACAAATAAAGCGGAGTACCGAGGAGGACACTTGATATTGTCTCTGTTCTCTGACATGCGTGCACATACACCTGCATCTGTGCACACACACTTGAACACCAGCATATACCTACAATGTGTGCACATACACCCGCACCTGTGCACACACACTTGAACACCAGCATATACCTACAATGTGTGCACATACACCTGCACCTGTGCACGCACACTTGAACACCAGCATATACCTACAATGTGTGCACATACACCTGCACCTGTGCACACACACTTGAACACCAGCATATACCTACACATGTGCATGCACACAGAGTAGTTGTATTCTTTGCAACCACAAGACTGCTGATTGAAACAGTGATGGGCCTTTTCTTTTCTTCTCCTCTCCTCTCCTCTCCTTTCCTCTTCCTCCTCCTCCTCCTCCTCCTCCTCTCCTCTCCTCTCCTCTCCTCTCCTCTCCTCTCCTCTCCTCTCCTCTCCTCCTCCTCCTCCTCCTCCTCCTCCTCCTCCTTCTTCTTCTTCTTCTTCTTCTTCTTCTTCTTCTTCTTCTTCTTCTTCTTCTCTCTCTCTCTCTCTCTCTCTCTCTCTCTCTCTCTCTCTCTCTCTCTCTCTCTCGGGACCATAGAAGCCTCAAGCTCCCTATGTAGCCAAAGATGACCTCTTTTCTGGTGCCTTCACCTCCTGAGTGCTGGGAGTATGGACAGATGCCACCATGGTGGGTTTACTGGGGATCTGTGCTAGTTTGCTGTGATGAAACACTGGCCAAAAGTACCTTGGAAAGGAAAAGGCTATTTGGCTTATACTTCCACATCACAGTTCATCACTAGGGAAGCCAGGGCAGGAGCTCAGGGCAGGAACCTGGAGGCAGGAATTGAAGCAGAAGCCATGGAGGAATGCTTTTATTGGCTTATTCCTCATGGCTTGCTTAGCCTGCTTTCCTTTGCAAGGTAGAACCACCTGCCCCGAGCTAGTACCACCCACAGTAGGCTGGGTCCTCCCACATCCACATCCATCCTCAAACAAGAAAATGCTGCAGAAACACGCCCATAGGACCATCTGATGGAGACAATTCCTCAACTGAGGTTTCCTCTTCCCAGGTAACTGTACTTTGTGTCACATTGACAAAAATCGAACAAACAAACAACAATAAAACCTGACCACCATCGGATGGAACCCAGGGTCTCATGAAGTTAGCATTCATTAAGACTGAATGCATGTAGCAGAGAATGTACCGTTTTAACTATTACAAATAGACACTCCAGGGCTGGGGACATGCCTCAGTCAGTGAAGTGCTGGCTGGAGGAACCTGAAGACCTGAGGTCTGTTCCCAGCACCCATGAAAAACAGCTGGATACAGAGGCAGGCACCTGTAAATCCACCTGTGGGGAGGCAGAGACAGGAAGCTTCCTGGTGCTTGCTGGCCACCCAGTTTAGCTGAACTGGGGAGCTCCAGGCTCAGTGAGAAACTGTCTCAAAGTATACAGTGGAGAGGGATGATGGAGACACTCAACACTGACCTCAGGCTTCCATGTGCACATGCATCCAAGGTACACACACACACACACACACACACACACACACACACACGTAGTGCAGCAAGCTTTAGTATATTTGCCATGAACTTTCCATCACTGTATAACTCCAAGACAATACTGTCTCCAGACGCACCACCATCCACCCACTCCCAGCAACCAAAACATTTTTTCAGGCTCAGTCTCCACCATTTCTCCCTCTGAGGTTTTGAAAACAGGACAGACTATTCTCTCCAAGTGCACATCCCTCTTTTATTATTTATTAATTTTTTTTTTTTGCTTTGTTGCTTAAAGCAAGGTCTTGCTGTGTAGCCTAGGCTGGTCTGTAGCTCCTTTCTTTCTTTTTATATTATTATTATTATTATTATTATTATTATTATTATTATTATTTTGGTTTTTCAAGACAGGGTTTCTCTGTGTAGCTTTATGCCTTTCCTGGAACTCACTCTGTAGCCCAGGCTGGCCTCGAACTCACAGTGATCCACCTGCCTCTGCCTCCCGAGTGCTGGGATTAAAGGCGTGCGCCACCACCGCCCGGTGTTATTTTTAAGATCTATTGTATTTAATTTTAATTTTATTATGTATATGGGAGTTTTGTCTGCATGTGTTTGTGCACCACACGGGTGCCTGGTGCCCTTGGATCCACTGTGTTACAGACAGTTGTGAACTGACATGTGGGTGCTGGGAATTGAACTCAGGTCCTCTGAAAGAGCAGCCAGTGCTCTTAACTGCTAAGCCATCTCTCCAGTCCCTTCTTTTTAAAATATAGCATTCATATTAATTTTTGAGGATATCATACATGCACACATACGGTGTGTTTTGATCATATTCACCCTCAACTCCTTCCCCTGACTCCTCTCAGAACTATCCTTCACTCTGACCCCTATTCAGCTTCATGTTCTCTCTCTCTCTCTCTCTCTCTCTCTCTCTCTCTCTCTCTCTCTCTCTCTCTCTCTCTCTCACTTTTAATAACCCATGGAGTCCACTATGGGCTGCCCATACATTGGTGGATGTGGGGCCATGCACCAGAGAGAGCATGACTGACCTCCCAGGGGCCACACCCTTGAAGAAAACGGACCCTCCCTCCCTCCCTCCCTCCCTTCCTCAGATGCTGTCACTAGCTCCTCAGCTAGGGGTGGGGGCTCACAAGCCCCTTCCCGCTCCATGCTGGACTGCTGACTGGTGTGGGTCAGTGTAGTCCTCTGCAGGCCTCCACAGCTGCTGCAAGGTCCAGAGAGCAGCGGTCCTGTTGTGCCCAAAAGACATGGTTCAACCGGTTCTCCCCAGCCTCTGGCTCTTGGGATTTTTTTCCCCCATCACTCTCAACGGTCCCTGTTCTTGAGGAGGAGGCACAACACAGATGTCCCAGTTTTGACTGAGCACCCCACTGACCATCTTTGCACTTGGATCACTTGTGAAGTTTTGCATTAACCACTGTCCACCATGACATAAAGAAACTTCTCAGATGAGCTGCTCTAGTAGAGAGATGTGAATTCAGAGGTCAGCTTGATACTCTGTCCATTTAGCAAAATAATAGTGGTGGGCTCACCCCAGAGGCCTGGAGGTCTGGGTCTCTGGCTCAGCCTCCCAGACGTGCGTGACCCCCCCACCCGCCCCCGACTAGTTCACCCTTGTAATAACGGAATATTTTTAACAAATAGAAAGTACAATTCCTGTTCATCTTTTAGTAATCGTCTTGATACCAGGGCTGAGATTCATTCTTTCTTCTATCCCAG
This sequence comes from Peromyscus eremicus, assembly GCF_949786415.1. NCBI lineage: Eukaryota > Metazoa > Chordata > Mammalia > Rodentia > Cricetidae > Peromyscus > Peromyscus eremicus. Next base: position 77,215,013 of record NC_081416.1, on the reverse strand, counting down.
CCCCTAGCCCAGGACCAGGCTAGCACAGGTATTCAGTAAAACAAAATAAAATGGAAAAGGGACCCCTCCAGCCGCTCATCCCTGGGTCAGACCAAGACATAAAAATTCTCACCAATGTTTGTTGATTGGCTGGCTGCCATTGTTGGTAACCCAGGCAACACTTGGATTGTGTGACGGGCTGTCGTGGGGGGAGTGGGGGGTGGAAGGGACTTTAGAGGAACCGATCACTTTCCACACTAACAATTTATTAAACCCAGAACTAAACTGACAGTTACTCGCCACGGCTGGGTACCCCCTTAAACCACCCCCAGACTGGTTCTGCACCTGCTTCAGACACTTCAAGGCAAAGGAGTGGGCAGGCAGGACAGAGCAGGTGTCGTGGGCATGGTGACTTTCTTGTGGGGCTATTTATGCGACATCTCCAGAAGATCGTCCAGGGTTCCCATGAGCGGGTCCTTGCAAAGCCTTTAGCAGCACTGGCTCCTTTAAGAACTCCACTAACTGAGGCTGACGCGGTGGCCCAGTGTGTAAAGGCGCTTGCTGCCCAGCCTGCCAACTTGGGACCCATATGGTGAAAGGAGAGAACCAAGTTGTTCTCTGGCTTCCACATGTGCACCATGACACATGGATGTGCACGCACGCGCGCGCGCGCACACACACACACACACACACACACACACACACACACACACACCCTGCTAACTGGAGATGGTTCATGTGGGCTGGGAGAATGACCTCATCACCTTTCAGCTCAAATGTCACCACCTTCAGGAGGCTCCTGGGCCTCCGTCAGATGTCTCTCTTTTGGGTCTACCAAGCCTGGGCTTCTTCATTAGCCCCAGAAGGAGCCCAGCACAATGTGGGTGCTCACTCGGTGAAACAGCAAGTCACACTACCACCCCATCCAACTGGCCGCCACCCTGTCCTAGGCACCAAAGCTCTGGCCTTGTCACCATGTGGCTCTGGGTCCCCCGACTTCCCTTGATGTTGACTGTGATGGAGAGTCAGTCACGGCGTCACAGGGTGAACTTCTTTCTTGTCAACTACCACCTCACCGCACATCCCAGTTATGACCAGGAACTTGGTTGTTTCGGTCTCCTGGTGGCATGCATTCCTGCTGCCTGGCCACTTCTCCTCTCCTAGTTAGCTCTGTCCCTGCCTGCCCGGACCTACTGTAGAACTGGCCTGGGTTTGTTCAGCCTGCTCCCTCCCCAGCCTGTGAGCAACAGCTATCAGAAACTGCTTGTTGATTGACTGACAGTTCTCAGTAAATATTCTTGTGAGAGTTTGACCTTTTTGATGTGGGGAAACCACGGTAGCCAGTACTTTCAGTAAACCAGGGCCTCTGTGAGGAAGGGAGTCTCTGCCGAAACTCACCACAGCTGCCTGGAAGCAGAGTCATCACATCCCGCCTCCCTGCGGGCACCTGTTCTCAGGAGACCCAGTGTCTGTGAACCATGGCAGAGTGGAGGGAGAGGAGGAGGCCCTGGGAGGGAGGGGTGATTCTGAGCAGCGTGCACGCTTGTGCACACCTGGGCCTGGGCCTATCTGTAATGCACTTGGCACTCGTCCCTAGGATCATTGGATGCTCTTAGGGGATTGACGGAGGCTCAGGGTCCTCGGGTAACAGGAAGGGCTCAAAATGGTTCTGGTCTCTGAATAGTACAAGCTGCCACCCACTCCTGCCCGGGGCCCAGTTGTGCTACATGGCTTCTGAGAGAGGGCTGTGCGTGTGACATGGGTGGGCTTGACATGATCACTTGGTACACAGCAAAGTCAGCTCTGAGTGCAGAGGAAATGTGGGAAATTGGGGTTCTCTCGGATTTGGCCACTGTACATCTTTTCCCAGGCAAGATTATACTGGCTAGACCTCCATTTCTTTCTCTGCTTTATTCTCAGCTCCTAGCATAGCATAGGGCATACAGTAGGTGCTTCATAAATATTGCTTTTACACAAAAATGTGCATACATGCCCCTCTGCACATTGCCACTTTCTTGTACATGTAGGAGATGGGGTGGATGGAGGTTCTGCATTTTTTTTTAATGTAGGCATGTGGACAAGGACATATGAACCTGTGTGTCTCTAGTGGCCTGTTAATCATGTATGATGTAACTCATGCTATGTAGGGATCCATGTCTGTGAACTCTGGGTGTATATACACGTATACACATGATACATGAACAAGCAGGGGCAGTGTTCACATGACGACTGATCACGTGATGTCTGTGAGACATGTTCTCTGTACGCAGGGGGCTTGCACGAGCACTTGTGAGACAGGCTAAAGGAGAGCCCTGCCCCTCTCTGGCTCGATGTCTGCCTCCTCCACCTTTCTTCCTGAGTCACTCTCCTGAGTCATCTCGGACTCCAGGAACAATAAGACTGATAAACATCCTCATATCAAGGAACTGAAACCACCCCAAAGGAGGGACAAAACCACCCCAGGTGATGGAGCCATCTGTGGTGAGAGTCTGCACCTGATTGCCAGTGAGCATCTCGGGGAACCACGATGCCCCTTGGGAGATGACAGCAATACTCTTTATAGGACCATCCTGCAGGACCAGAACTGAGACCGTGGCCGCCCAGGCCGCCCGCCCAGAGTGACCATCACACAAGCCTCCTGCCCTGACCCAATTCTCCCTCTTCTTAAACCTAATGCTCACGTCAGGGTCCAAAAGACAAAGATGGACTCGGGGTCCCTGGACACCCCTTATCTCTTCCTCCTCCACACGGATGAATCTCCTCCTCTGCTTTTCACCATTACTTGTTTCTTTGTTGAGGACTCCGTTGGCATTGGTCAAGCTGGTGGCTTGCCCTAGTCTAGTGACAGGGTCATGGCTAGCAGATACAGCTTGGAAGCCAAGCGGCAGACCCTAAGGCCCTGCTTCTTATGTGGGTGACATAGGCAAGTTAATTCTTCATGCCTCAGTTTCTTCATCTGTGAGATGAGTCCATCATAACATCTGCTTTCTGGAGCTGTTTGTGGAGAGGATAGTTAAGACAGAAGCATCAGGTATACAGTAGGTACTCACTCAATGCATTCTCTCTGCTCTCATCGCTTGCGTGTTGCAATACTGTATACACATGTTTTGTATACTAAATAAAAAGGTGTGGGGGCTTTGTTTGTTTGGTTTGATTTGGTTTTTCGAGACAGAGTTTCTCTGTGTGGCTGCTCTGGAACTCGCTCTGTAGACCAGGATGGCCTCAAACTCACGAGATTCACCTGCCTCTGCCTCCTGAGTGCTGGGATTAAAGGTGTGCACCACCAACACCCAGGTAAATGAAATGCTTTTAAATGAATTTTTCTTCATTATAATCATGTGCACATGCCACAGCCTACTGTGGAAGTCAGCGTATGGCTTTCTGGGGTCGGTCCTCCTCTTCCTCAGTGGGTTCTGCAATGGACTCAAATTATCAGACTTGTGCAGCAGGTGCTTATTTTATCTTCAGAGCAAACCAGTTTTTCTTTCTTCCTTGTATCCTCATCCTTCTATCTTTTTAACACTCCACTCCATCATCCAGAAGTAGGAGACACTGAGCTGCGTCCATCTGGAGTGGTGCTGGGGTTTCCTGTCAATCATTGACTCTGTTCTCCTACAGATGGTGACGGAACTGAGCTGCATCCATCTGGGGTGGTGCTGGGGGTGCCCGTCATTGAGTCTGTTCTTCCATGAATGGTGATAGGGCTGGAAGGACCAGGGGAATTGGGAGTCCAAAAGGAGCCAAGCAGCTGGGAAGGGAACCCAAGGGTGTTACCACTGACTCTTGCAGCTCTCCTGGCTTAAGCCTTGGCTTAGCCCTGGGCCCTGGGCTCTGAGGCTGTTTCCTGCCCACTTGGGCCTTAAGGTCAAGGAAACCAGCAAGGAGAGCTTGGTATGTTCATTACAAGACTTGGTAGTGTGAGCACAGAGGAGGTAGTGTGAGCACAGAGGAGGCAGTGTGAGCACAGAGGGGGTAGCGTGAGCACAGAGGAGGTAGTGTGAGCACAGAGGAGGCAGTGTGAGCACAGAGGAGGCAGTGTGAGCACAGAGGAGGCAGTGTGAGCATATCTGATGAGGGGATCAGGAAAGCTTCCCAGGGGAGGTGGAATCTAAGGAAATACAAAGAGTAAATTGTCTTCCAGGAGACGGCAGGGCAGAGGCACAGATCACACAAAGGCCAAGGATACTGACTGCTGACAAGGATATGGAATGCCTGGAGGTTAGCAGGAGGGGGCTGATGGCCACACGGGGGTCTGAGAACTAGAAGGGTCTTGTTACCTGAAGGCCAGCCTGACTCAAGTCTGGCAGGAGCATCTGTGTCCTGAGTGAGTCCTAAGTGGGGGCAGAGCAGGGCAGAGAGCCTTTGACAATTGTGTTCATTCCGTGAGTGTGTAGTGAGCACCTCTAGGGGCCAGACACTGGGTGTGCTTTCACACGGGACTGCACAAAGTCCCTGTGCGTTTGAAGCAGAGTCAATTGCAGGAAGCAGATAGTCAGGGGATGTCACAAGGACACAGTGTAGCTTGGATGACCTTAGTGCTGGGCAGGACCAGCAGAAGAGGCATTGGAGAAACACCTCGACCTCAGTGGGTGGGTAGGAGGACCATTGACAAAGGGACATTTGACCACAGGATGAATAAAGTAAAGGAGCAAGTCACACAAACACCTAGTGCCATTGATGGACGGGACAGCCAGGGCAACAGCCTTGTGAAGGAATCTAGAGCAGCATGGACAAGGAGAGAGGAGAGGAAGTGAGGGGGACAGGGACCCCAGGAGGGATGCAAGCTCAGTGTGCAGATGCAGAGCAGGCCTTGGAATCTCAGCCACAGACATGTACTGATCCCATATCTATTGTAGAATGATAGCACTAGCTGAAAGGAGAACAGTACATTTTGGTAAAAGAGGCCCAGAGATCAAAGAGAACCCATTTCTGCCATTTGGGCAGGGGCATTGGTGGCTTAGTGCAGGTGGTAGCTGTGGTTTTGGGGCATGTGTCGTAGATAAATAGAACCAGCAGCAATTCTTAGCAAGTGGGGCTGTTGTGGTGAGAGCAAGCAGATATCAACAACGGTGTGCCATGGGCATTCTGGGGCCAGCCCTGTACTGTTGTGGAATATTCCTTTGCACTGTGTAAAGACGTGTCACTGTGATTGGTTTAATAAAAAGCTAGATGGCCAGTCGCTAGGTAAGAAGTATGTCAGGGACTTACAGAGAGAACTCTGGGAAGAACAAAGGCAGTCACCAGCCAGATGAGCAGTAGCAGAATGGGCAGTACAGAGTAAAGGTAACCAAGCCATGTAAAAACCCATAGACTAAAAGATATGGGTTAATTTAAGTTGTAAGAACTAGTTAAGAACAAGCCTAAGTCACCATGTCGTTTTTTGCAAGCTGGAGGCCCAAAAAGAATAGTCTGTCTACATATGGCACCCAACATAGGCCATGTATATCCACACAAAGCCTGAGAAAGCTAAAAAGAAGTTCAAAACACGGAGTTAAATGCAGCTTCCTGGAGTGGCTTCCTGGTGACTGAAGTCTGTCTGGTAGGCTCAGCATACAGACTGCCTGCAGGCTGGAACCAGCCACCAGCACCATGAGCTAAGCTGAGCTACGCCAGCAGCTGACATGGCAGTTTACGATTTGTCTCATGTGATCAGAGAATGCTGCAGGTGCTCAATAAAGACAGATACAGGCCAAAAACTCTCTAAATAGGTTAAAAAGTGTTTTTAAAATGTGTGTAGGCTTAAAATAGAAAAGAAAATGGATATAGACAGTCATAAAAAAACCAAATAAATAGTTTACAAATAAGATAAAGTCTTCAAAGAAAAAATAAAATAATACGAAAAGTATAAGCCACATAAAGACAAAAAGTACACAGAAAGTCTGGGTCCTGTGTGTTGCTTTGTTGACTTTTAAGTTTTTTGAATGCCGATAATTGAACAGCACCTGCTGAGAGACACTAGACTGTGGAAGGGACTGCTGAATTAAACCAGCCTACATACTTTAGAGATGGCATGGCTTCAGAATGGAAGTTAGGAAATGTGCTGCATTGAGGAAGAGGTCATATTTTTGTTTCCACAGAAAATAAAGGCTACAGATTCATTCAAGGTTGACTAAGACCAGATTTGATCAGAGGAGATCCCCTAAAAGTCCTGGCTACAGACATAAATAAACCTAGAAAAACTACAAGCCAGAACAAGGGGATCAGACACCAATGAAAATGGATGTCCCAGGTAATCCAGCTTCTCAGAGTGCCTCTGCAGCAGGTTTCTCAGGGTTCTGCATCAAGGCTGCTGGCTGAAATGGTCCACCCTCTCAGACTATTCTAGCCAGGACTACAGATAAGCCTTGCGCTTTCCTATTGCACAGAGACTGAACAACAAATGTTATGACTAGTTTTCCCAGAATTTGACCATTATCTCAATTTTCTCAGGTTCCATAAAGATGACATTGCCCACAGACCACAGGAAGCAGGCTAGAGAACATGACACCCACATTCCCAAGAGGTGGGATGAGTGGTTTTTGATCATTCAGTAGGTTATGTATATTTGTCATCATTTGGGGGTTGGTTGAAATTGTTACGGGTCATGGTCAAGAAAAAAGCTGAACAAAGGAGATTAGTTTCAGGGACCTCTTTTTGAAGGGAAAAAGGGGGATATAGTATAGAAATGATGGGTGGATTGTTGAGTCTACTTTTGAAAAACCACTACTCTCAAATATTTTACATTGGTATGGATTTTTGTATATTAATACAAATTTAAGGTTATTTTTTGTTATACTGTATATATGTTTCTATGCTTGTTTGAGATATTGTATCTCTGCAGCTCATTTAAAAATGCAATGTAAATTTTTAGTCCTTGAAAGCTATTTAGGATAATAAAAAAATAGGTTAATAGTAATCTATAACCATCAAACTTATAGTCATGTTAGTATGTTTTTAAGGTCAAACAGAGATATATATTTTAGATAGATAGGTGGTCTTCAAATACTTCAAAGACCTACAAAATATGGCATTTAAGATGCTTTAAGAACATAAGACTTTTCATGACAGTGAGACATCTACTCCAACAACACCAATTTACTTCAAAAAAGGATGATGGACATCAAAGAACCTCCACATGGAGTTTGTTTTCTCTATGGCAAAAGTTAGCCATTTGGGCAAGGGGCTGCCCTTGCCTTGATTGCTGACAGTATGCTGTCCAAACTGGACAAGCAGAACAAAAGAAAGTGAATGCCAAACTTTGCCAAGACAAGGTACGACAGTCCTTCAAAATTCCTGCTTTACAGAAAAGTCTTCAGATATTCTAGGCCTGTAGGCCAAAAATGGATGCTCCAACATTACAGAGGAACCTTGGGGTGACTGTCCATGCAGCCAGATGTCTCTGTCATTTCTATAGTTTTGGAAGTTACTTTCTCTGCACTTCCTGTTTACTAAAGTAATAGTTTATCCTTTTGGGGTCTCTGATGGGGATTTGGAGACTAGATAGTTATAGTTTTACAGTTTTCCTTGTTACCAAATTCAGAAAACAAACTTACATAAGAGATATAAAGTTTATAAGGTTGAGAAATAAAAGCTTAAAGTTATTTATCTAAAAAGATAATTTTAGGATGGTAATAAAAATTATGACGAAAAATTGCTTAGGTATAAAACATTGGATTAAGTTAGAATAAATAATGGGGTAGTTTCTCTAAATTTGCCAAATACAAATGTACTGGACATTGTAAATGTAATTCTTACCTGACAATTTTTCTTATTGTATATAGTTTTACTGTATTACTGTTAAAACCTTTCTTTTTTATTTAGACAAAAAGGGGGAAATGTTGTGGAATATTCCTTTACACTGTGAGAAGATGTGTCACTGTAATTGGTTCAATAAAAAACTAAATGGCCAATATATAGGCAGGAGGTGTAGCAGGGACTTTTGGACAGAAAGAAGAAGAAAGGCAGAGTTGTTAGCCAAGTGGAGAAGAAACAGGATAGGCAGTACAGAGTAAAGATAATTAAGCCATGTAAAAGAATGTAGATGAAAAGAAGATATGGGCTAATTTAAGTTATAAGAACTAGTTAGGAACAAGCCTAAGCTAAGGCCAAGCTTTCATAATTAATAATAAGTTTCCATGTTGTTGCTTTTTGTGAGCTGGCGGCCCAAAAAGAAAAGTCTGTCTACACTATACCCCGCCCCCAGTACCCACCTTTAGCCTGGCCCAGGAGCAGGTAAAATACTGGTCCCTGAGCACACAATCCTAACCTCCCTCTCCACTGTTCCTCCAGCCTTCCAGCTGTCCTAACATACTTACCCTGGGGAAGTCTTTATTAGAACCTGTGGTCCTTAGCCTGCGGGACGTTTGGGTGTCCAAGGGACCCTTAGAAATACTTGGAGACACTTGTGGTTTGCACAGCCTTTGGTGGGAGCATGGCCCAGAGAGGCCCTGAGAATGTCCAGGATAGTTTCACAGTGAAAGTTGACTATGCAGACCTGCCTCAGTGGAGTGGCACTACAAGGGTACAGAGTCTGGGCCCCACAGCCTCCAGCAGGTCCTCTCAGGGACCACTGAGGACTTTGGACCTTCTAAAAAGGAAGCAAGCCTGTGCCTGGGAGGCAGTGGGCAACTGTAGTGACAGTTTTAGCCCACAACACAGATTGGTTTCTGGGAAATGGAACTTGGCATGTTCTGTGGCTCCCATCCCTTTCATCAGCCCTGGTTCTCTTTGGTTGATGGTCTTCAGGGGCCTCGGGTCCTCAGTCCAGGGCTCCCTCCTCACTCTAGAATCATCATCTATGGCTACTGAGTCCCTCCCCCATGGGAGGCCCCTCCCAGCTCCAGCCTCACCACTTCCTCTCATTCTCATAGCCACGGGGTCCTCTCCACCCACATCAGGACCTCATCATTCCCAGAATTAGCCATTGCAGTCACACAACCACGCTGTGGCTCATCCAAGAGCTGAGTCTGGGTTGGGTCGCTGCCCTCTGGCCCCCTGTACTGTTCTTCCCTATAGCCCCCCAACCCCAGCTTCACCACCTTCCTTCTCTTTCTCTTCATTGGGTTTGATGTCACCTCCCATTTTCTCAACAGAGTCACCTTCCCCTCCCTTCTGTATAGACTGCAGGGTTGCTGTACCCACAGACCCCACACTTCCCATCAGCAGCCCAGTTCCCCCTTTCTCCCTGTGAGTCTTATCATCCCTCACTGACTTAGACATGGAAAGCCTGGTTCCATGTTTCAGGGTGCCCTCCTCTGCTGTGGATTAATCTTTGTGTGCACTGTGAAGATGTGTCACTGTGATTGGTTTAATAAAAGGCCGAATGGCCAACAGCTAGGCAGGATGTCCCGGCACAGAAGAAGACACTGGGAAGAAGAAGGGTGGAGATGCCAGCAGTCGCCAGCCAGATGGAGAGGAAGCATGACATGTAGGAGATGAGGTGACAGGCCATGAGCCACGTGGCAGCACAAAAATTACTAGAAATGGGTTAATTTAAGTTAAAAGAGCTAGCTAAAAACAAGCCTAAGCTATCAGCCAAGTTTTTGTAATTAATAATAAGTCTCTGTGTCATTTTTGGTGAGCTGGTGGCCCAAAAAGAAAAATCCGCCTACCCTCCTCCATCTTTTCAACTGCTCATTGTCTTTCCAGACGACTGTCCAGTGCTCCTGTCTGCATGACCTACCTCCACGTCGTTACCCTGCTGTAGTCATAATTAGCAGTGACTTCTTTTACTCTCCTATTGCCCTTCAAACAGACTGCCACCACAGAGGGCGACTCAAGCAAACTGAGCCAAATGGCCACAGGCCCGCCTGTTTCTCAAACAGGTCTCACCTTGTAACAGGTGAAAAAAATACTTCAGATTTCTTATTCCACCCCAGGGGCACCCTGGAAGCATGGTCTACTGTCTCCCAGGAGTCCCAGTGGGCTCGGATCTAGTTGCCTAGATCAGTCACCTGTTCCTTAAAGCGCTTTGATTGGCTGCCTACCCTTCTCTGGTACCCCACAGGCTCCTCTGGTAAAGACCTGGTCTCCAGATGATACACTATTGAGAAATGATTGGATCATGAGGCTTCTGACCTAATCAATGGATTACTCCATGATAAACTTGAATAGGTTGCTGGGAACTACGGAGGGTGTGCTGACTGGAGGAAGTGAGTCACTACACACAGTGTCTACTGTCTTAGTTACTGTTCTGTTCCTATGAAGAGACACTATGACCAAGGCAACTCTTACAAAAGAAAGTATTTAGTTGTGCGTTTGCTTACAATTTCAAAGGGTTAGTCCATGATTATCAAAGCAGGAAGCAGACAAGCATGATGCTGGAGCAGTGGCTGAGAGCTTTACATCCTGATCAACATGCAGCAGGTAGAGAAAGACACTGGGCCTGGGAGGTGGGCTTTTGAAGCCTCAGAGCCCACCCCCAGGGACATACTTACTCCAACAAGGCCACACCTCCTAATCCTTCTAAAACAGTTCCACTACTTGATGACTAAGCACTTACATATACGACCACCACACCTACCTTGCCCCCTCCACCCTGCCGTGAGGTATAAGCAGTTCTGTTCTTCTCTGTCTTCTCTCCCATGAAGCTCTGCCTCACTGAAGGCCCACAGCAATGGATTCACAGAGCCAAGCAATTCTGAATGCAAACCTTTGAAACCATGAGCCCAAACAGACCCTTTCTCTTTTAGGGAGGCTCAGACACGGTTTGCTCACCGCCATGTTGCTCTCCATGGTTCAGGATTTTAATTCCTCTGGTCTTTTTTGAAACCCAAAGCTGTGGAGTCCCTCTGATAGACCAAGTGGTCTGCTGAGGAATACTGCTAAGGAAGAGTAGGGGCCATTTCACTGGAACAAGCCACAGGAAGGAGCTATTGAGGGACCCAGGAGGAAGGCTGGGCTGCACATCATGGCACTGATATTGGGAACTCTCTCCTCACTCACTCAGTTACTCTTGTGTTTGTTTTATGGACATATTCGTCAGTGGCCAAATAAGAAGGAAATACCAGTAAATCACATGGTCACCCTGCTGTCACCCCTGCCCCTTGGTTTGTATTGGACTCTGAAATCACATCAGCAGGGATGTGATTTGAGAACATGATACAAATGCCTCCGAATTTTGAAAATCTCTTCCCACACTAGACTCTTCAGTGGGCCAGCACTCCTAAATGCCGATTCATTTGATAACTGGTAAATCCATCCAGAATTAAATTTTAAGTCAAGTAATCGATGTGCACCTTGAGAAAGTCAGAGGACCAGCAAGACAGATGTAACTTGTCACAAACAAGACCCAGAGTCTCACTCGAGCTCATGCTGGCCTAGAACTCACTACACTGCCGAGGTGTCCTTGAACTTAGGATAATCCTTTTGCCTCTGTTTGCCTAATGCTAGGACTACAGGTGTGAGTCACTCCAGATGACTTTGTATTTTTTATTTCCCAGTACTCTTTGTTTCCCATATGACTTAGAAAACAAATGCATAATTTGAGTGTGGTGTGCACCTTTAATCCCAGCACTCAGGAGGCAGAGACAGGCAGACCTCTGAGTTCGAGGCCAGCCTGGTCTACAGTGAGGATTCCAGGACAGCCAGGGCTACAGAGAGAAACTTTACCTTGCACCCCCCCCCCAAATGTTAAATGCATAGAAAATAAATATAGATCTGTTAGTGGGTATTAAATAAAGGTATAGTTTGTGACAATAATAATATAAAGAGAGAAGCTGTGGGATTATCTAGAAGTCTCTTCTCCCCCCCCCCCGTGTGTGTGTGTGTGTGTGTGTGTGTGTGTGTGTGTGTGTGTGTGAATGTGTGTGTGTGTCTCCCTCTATCTTCTCTCTGGTAGGGTCTCATTGTGTAGCTCATGCTGTCCCTGATATGTGACCCCCAGTTCAGCCTGTCATATTCTTGGATCACAGGCACTACCACACCCAGCAGAAGTAGAGTTTTGAATGTTATTAATAGCAAATTGAAGAAAACTCAAATTACATCTTTACAAATTCCCTGTGTTGAATGCAAAGTCAGAGGTAATCATTAAAAAATAATTTAAAAAAACAGACAGACGTGAAACGAGGAGAGCATATAAACGATGCTGTAGGAGAAAACCCAATCAAACACCAAAGATGGAGGCACTGAGGGAACTGAGTGCCAGCCAGAGACAAGCAGGAAAATGCAGAGCAATCCCTGCTAGTAATCGCTTCATACTTAACAGAGTAAAGGGTGTTTAAGATACACATCAGCAGAATAGATTTAAAAAACATTACCCAACTATATACTGTCCACAAGACACAAATAAGTTAAAAGTGAAAAGACTCAAGGGGACATTATTAGGATCCTGCTCTCAGTCTTCTGGGTTTAACGTCTTACATCATCAGCTGGCGACGACATACCAGCCTTAAAAAGTTGGACGCGGACCCCCTCAACCTCCCTTTTTCTGTTTCCTCTCTGCTGTCTGCTCTGCCCCGTTTCCCTCCCCCGCCAGGCCTGGCTTCTCCCTTCTATCCCCTCTTCTTTCTAATAAAGCCCATTCTAACTCTGGTAACCATGACCCATGACTCTTCTGCTAACCAACCAACGCCGTTTATCCTTTCAGACATTTCATGCAAAGGAAAACCAAGAGCTCTGAGTAGTTTACAGTATGAACAATAGATAGGCAAAGGAAAGTTATTTCAAAAGCTAAACAAGATTATATGCTAATAAACACATAAACTCATGGAGAATATATAATATCCATACACATATGCATCCAATATTGGAACCCAAGAATAGATGGAGCAAATATTGACAAAACTGAACAAGAACACAGGTATTATACCATAATAGTTGGCAACTTTAATGTCACACTTTCAATAATGGGGAGATCAGCTGGGCAGAAGGCATTGAGAGAAGAAAATTGGAATGATATAAAAAAACAAACAAACAAACAAACAATTAGAGCAACAGACAAGCATAGCACCCCAGCAAAATCAGCCATGGCCAGAAAGAACAGACGCAGCATTTTACAAGGCACATCATGTCTTAAGCCACACAACAAGTCTTCATGAATGTGGTAGTTTGAATGAAAATGGCCCGGGTAGACTCATATATTTGAATACTTAGACATCAGGGAGTGACACTGTTTGAGAAGGATTAAAAGAACTAGGAGGCGTGGCCTTGCTGGAGGAAGTGTGTCACCTTGGGGTGGCCTGTGAGGTTTCAAAAGCCCACACTATTCCCAGTTAGTTCTCTTTCTGTGTGGGGGAAGGGCCTATGGAGCCAGGTGCTAGTAAAGCCCCCAGGGAAAGTGTAGAGGGTGGAACCCAAGTTGTTTACAAAAAAATATGATTGGAGCTTCAGGTCAAGAAAGATGATGTCAGTACATGATTCCTTCATAGACAACACTGTAAATATGTAGACTGTGTGAGATTGGGTAACCTTGAAGCTGATGTCCCAGTGGGGCATTCCCCCCCCCATCTTGTTTTCTTTTTGCTTTAAAAAGAGCTTGTTGTTTTTAAATAAATGAGTTCTTGCCTGACTTGGCTCCCTGCTGTGTCTGATTGTCTCCCAGGGGAAAAGGGAGGCTAGGGAACAGGCGAGCAGCTGCACTTACCTTTCCTCGGTTCCAGGTCTCCCTTCTCAGGGGACCTAAGTTCCCGGTGGGGCAGGACCCCACATTTTTGTCTTGTGCTTGTGGATCAGCTGTGAGCTGTCAGCCACTGCTCTGGCACCATGCCTGCCACTCTCCCCATTGATGTAGTTATGGACTCACCCTCTGGAACTGTGAGCTCCAATAAGCTCTTCTATGAGTTTCCTTGGTGGTCCTGTCTCTTCACAGCAATAGAAAAGTAACTAAGACAATGAACTTGAAAAGATTGAATTGTGGTGGTGCACACTTTAATTTCAGCACTGGGGAGGCAGAGTCAGGTGGATCTCTGTGAATTTGAGGTCAGCCTGGTCTACACAGCAAGTTCTAGGATACCTAGGACTACATAGAGAAATGCTGTCTCAAAAAAAAGATTAAAATTACATTGCCTTCTCTGACCACAGTGTTAGAAAAGCAGCAAGTGTACAGCTGTGTGGAAATTACACATCACACCCTAACCAGCCAATGCGTCACAGGACTCACAAAAGAGATTAGAAAGCAAAGGTGAATGAACGCAACTTTCCTGATATGAATGTCACCCAAGGCCCATGTACTCAAGGTTTGGTCATCAGCCTCTGGTGCTATTGGGAGGTGGCAAAGCTTTTAGGAGGTGGGACCTGGTGGGAAGATAGATAGAAGTTAGATAATTAGAGGTGTATTCTTGAGGGAGGTATGGGAACTCCAACCTCTCTCCCTGGAGATAAACACATTGAGATAAACAAGTTTTTTCCTTCACACACTTCCATCACTACCTATTCCTTTGCTACAGGTTCAAAAGCAACCACAGACTGTGAAAGTTCTGAAACCTTGAACCAAAATTAATCTTTCCTGTTTTTAAATTGAGTTCTCAGGTGTTTTGTCATAATGCTAGAAAGCCAAAACATCAGCACACCAAAACTTATGGGGTATGTATTGAAAGCCAAGAGAGTTATAGCTGCAGATACATTCACTAAAATAAGAGCACAGATCAGTAACCTAACGATACTCTTTTACATGACTGCCAGGGCCTGCAAATGCTGGAATCTTGGCCTTTACTGTTTTTAATTTTTAATTGTATATGTACATATGTGCAGTTGTCAGAAGAGGCCAGAGGTGTCAGATTCCTCTGCAGCCAGAATTATAGGTGCTTACCAGCTGTCTGGCATGGACACTGGGAACTGAACTCAAGTCCTTTCCAAGAGGAGCACACAATCTTAACTGCCGAGTCGTCTTTCCAGTCCCTTAACTGTACTCCTTAAGGAACTAGAAAAAGAAAATGAAACCAATGCTTGCAGGAGAGATTAAGTAATACAAGTTAGAGTGGATATAACTAAAAACTAGAAAAACAGAAGAGAGGGTCAGCAAAACCAAAAGTCATTTCTTTGGACAGAAATTGGAAAAGTTTGACAAACCTTTAGCTAGACTAAGCAAGAAAGACAGAAAATTAAAATAAAATCAGAAATGGAAAGGGAGATGGTGCCTTCTTGCACATAGAAACCAGAATTTTGCAATTGCCCATCACCAAAATTGACTCAAAAAGAAAAACAAACAAAAAAACAAAAAACTCTTAATAGATATAACAAGTAGGAAGTTGAACTGGTAACTAAAAAAACTCCCAGCAAAGACAAGTACAGCCTTTGCTGGTGAATTCTTCCAAACACTGAAAGGATTGACTTCATCCTATCCACAAAATAGAAGAGGAGAAAATGATTCCTAACTCACTACGACACCAGCTCCAGACAAGGACGCCACAGGGGAAATATAGAAAACTACAGTGTAGTGGATACCTGTTCCACCTATGACCTTGGAGTACCAGCCCCTAGGGCGTGGCCTCGGAGCTAGCTTATGCTGAGGGGCACCTACGCCTGGCCCCTTCTCTCCCTCGTGGGCTTAGATGGTACAGACTGGATTCAGGCGGCAGGAACAGCATGGGACAGGACATCAGCCTTCCAGGACTCTGAGATGATTTTGCCTACCTTGTTTAGTGAGTTGTTCTTCCCAGTATAATTTCTAAATAAATAGTTCCTTTATCAGTATCTATGGATTACCTGCTATATCATAGTGCAACAGTCCTTATGAACATAGACACAAAAATCCACAACAAGGGTGCTGGAAAAAAAATTAGTACCTAGGTAAACAGACTATAATTCATGACCGTTTGGTTTGGCTGTGTGTTAAAGTCTTGTTTGCAAGCTGCCTAGCTGTGTGAATTGATTGGATCATGGAGGCTCTGACCTCATCAATAGGGCATCCACTTGGGGACTCATAATCTGATGGCACTGTTGGGACGTTGGAGTGAGTAGATCACTAGAGGCATGCCTTCCCTCATCTGTCTCTCTCAGCCCTGCTCTACCTCACCCTCTCCATCATGATGCTCTGCCTCCCCCTGGCCCAGAAGTAACAGACCAAGTAGACTGAAGCCACCGCCACCTTCAGCCCCCCCCCCCAATCTCCCCCTTTTCCCCATTGTCCTATCAAGAATTCGTCAGCGATGAAAAGCCTGACCAAGTAGAGTTACCTCAGGAATGCAAGGGTGGCTCAACAGAGTTAACCACCTCAGTCCACCACAGAGGCTAAGGGAAGAAAACACCACGTGGATGTCTGTTCTCATGCAAACTAGGAATGAAAGGGACTTCCCTCAGCCTGCTAAAGGACGTGAGCCAAAGACTCTCAGCTAACATCATGCTCACAGCCTCAAAAACCTGAAACTTTCCCCTGAAGTTGCCCACTTTACCATCGCTATTCGACTTTGCACCAAAGGTTTTAACCTGACAATTCAGCAGGAAAAAGAAATTAAAACAACAACAACAAAGGTAAGATTACCTTTGTAAATGATGGCATGACCTAAATACATAAAGTCTGGAAGTCCATGGAACAATCACTAGACTTCACTAGAATGGCTTTAGCAAAGCAGTGGTGTTAATATTCTGACCCGCCCCTTGCGGCCACCCTGTGTCCTGACGTAAAAACCTATTCTTAAGGAAAAACTCAGCCCATTTCTCTCTTCTCCCTCTTCCGCTTTCCTCCCACGAAGTGCACCCCTCTTGAACCCCTCGCCCTTTCCTCTCTCTCTGTCTCTCTTTTTCCCTCTTTCTCTCCCCCCTCTCTCTTCCCCTCACCAAATAAACTCTTCACTGAGCGCTGTCTGCATGGCATCTCTGTCTCTCACCCGCCCGTGAGGCACCTTGGCTCTACCCGCCAGAACCTCCCTCATACAATATCTAACAGTCCTGCGTGCTTCCAGTCCCCGCAGTGCGGAAACGAAGGCCAGAGGATTGCAAGTTTGAGCCCTGTCTGGGGTACACAGTGAGAGCCCGTATCAAAAGCAAAGAAACAGAGGCTGGAGAGATGGATCAGTGGGTGCCTAAGAGTGCTCGCTGCTCTTCCAGAAGACCTGGGTTCTGGTGGCTCACAACGCCTGTGGCTCCAGTTCCAGGTGATTAGATGCTTCCTTTGTCTTTCAAGGGCACCCGCACACATGGGCACAAGCTCACAGGCACACACACACATACACACATAAATACAAAGAGAAAAAGATGCAAATAACAACCAAGCTCATGGAAAGATGTCAGACATCTTTAGTCATTAGGCAGAAGCAGAGCAAGCCCAGGGTGCGAGATCGCCTCACCCACTTAGGAGTGCTGACGTTCAAAACCTCAGGACCAGGGTCTGGGGAGATGGCTCAGCCATTGAAGTACTTCCTATGCAAGCAAGGGCTCCTAGAACTTACGTAAATGGCCGGTGGGCATGGGGGCCCATCTGTAATTCCAGCCTTAGATGTGGGCGACAGAGGATCCCAGAGCAAGCTGGTGGATCCACCTAGCCACAGAGGCAAGCCATGGGTTTGACTGAGACCCTGCCTTGATGAATAAGGTGGAGTGATTGAGGAAGAGTTTGGACACCACTTCAGGCCTTCACACATCCATACACACATGACACATACGTATGAAGAGAAGGAAAGAGAGGGATTAAAAAAAAAAAAAACAGGATCAGCAAGTATAGAGAGAGTGGGCCCTCCTAGCTTGCTGACAGGTAAGTAATACAATGCAGCCACTGTGGAAAGGTAAACATAGAATTGTTATATAGCCCAGCGGTTTAACCCCAGGTGTACCACAGGAGGCCTGAGGATTCTTGTTTACACAAAGGATGGTATCATCCAAAATCAAGAAAAAAAAAGAAAGCCACCATCCATCCAAAGGCTCATCAGTGTATGAAAGCACACTGGTACGGTACTTCCATGCCATGGGATATTACTCAACAAGGAAAATGAATGCAGCGCCATTTATACTACAACACAGCCAAGTCAGACTCTATTCTGAGTGCAAGACGCTATACACAAAAGATATATTATTGTCAACTTATGTGACATTTCCAGGAAAGAAGTAAAGCAGGAGACACAGGCCAGCATGTCAGGTGCTCCTGGGAGTGCAGATGAGGCTGACACCACGCAGGAGCGCTCTATTTAGGTGATGGAATGTTCCATCAACTTAGCCGCAGTCATGGGTGTCTAATTCACCAAGCTGACTTAAAAAAAAAAACAAAACATTGAATTGTACACTTATAGTGCCCAAAATATATGTTAAGCAAATCTCTTCTCAAAGAAGTGATTTAAAAAAAAATAAAAAGAGGAAGTGGGTTAGAGAGGGCTTATCCTGTTATTTCTTCTCAGAAGACCCCTGGGCAGAAGAGCAGCGTGACCACTTTTCTCCCCTTGGCCAGCTCTGCTAGTTGGAATGCCAGGGAGGTGTGTGAGAGCCTAGAGATCTCTCCAGGGTTAACAGCTACACTTTGATGACTTTTACACAGCCAGAGGGACCCTCCCCTGAGCACAGTTCTACTTCAGAGCTCAATGCTCATTCACCCACTGGACATGACCAGACCTCGACCATTCACTTAAGCACCAGGGGACTAAGTAGCCTTGACTGTATCCCCCACCCACCCAGGTCATGCCTGGAGCTCTGCCCCGCCCCCTGCCTTGAGTCAGTATCTTAGCATGTAGCTAGGCTGGTCTCGAACCTGTTGTCCTCCTGTGTCAGTATCCTGAGCACTGAGATCACCACACTGGGCCACTCTTTCATGGATGTGAATTGGATCGAGTTGCTCCTCTGCAAACTCTACAGGAATTCTCATTTCCATCGGAACCAAGTCTGTCTTCCCAGCTCCACCTGCAAGGACCCTAGAGACGAGTGTCCTCTGTGGCCCTGTAATCCTCCTCTCTATGTTCTTTCCCATCCTAGAGCCTCTGCACTTGTGCATCCTGCCTCACATCATGCCCTCATGCTGTCAGTCTGTCTGGCTCCCCAAGGGCTGTTATTTGTGCACCTTTCTGTGGCATTTCCTCAGGACATACCCAAGAGCCCACTTGATAAGAAGGGATGGAGGGAAGGAAGAGTGGGCTGGCTGAGTTGGCAGGGGTGGAGAGGGGGTGGAGTGCTGAACCACCTCCTGCCCACACTCAGAAGCAGTTCAGTGGGTTGGATGGAGGTGGCCGTGGAGTTCAAATCGTAGCTCTGCCAATCCCCGGGTTCCTTGACTCACCTGTAACACAGGGAAAGCAAAAATTCTCATGGCAAGGCCGTCTTCAGTATTTAGCCCTCTTTGTGGGGGTGGGAAGAGTGTCCCTGACAACGTGAGACTGCACAGTTTACTCCCCGACACCAGGAACTCTGCAGACAGTAACTCTCCTACTATCCAGCCTTTCAGTGCTCTCAGACTCCAGGCTAAGACCTGGGAAGATCCACTGTGAAGATGAAGAGAGGAGAAAAAGAAAGAAAACAAGAAAAGGGAGAAAGAAAAGCTAGCTCCCCCAGAGATTTCTTTCCCCAGATATGAGGTCCAGGTCGCAGGGAAGCCTGGAGCCGACACCGACCGTGGAGGACCTGTAGGAAGTTCCTTGAGCACAGCTATAGAAAGGAAAGAGCAAGACAGACACAAAAAGAGGAATGCTTTCTCTTAACCTGTCAGTCATGTGGGCTGCTGCCCGTCCTTTTGCAAACACTGGTCAGTGTGAAGGTGTTGGTGTGTGCATCTGAGCCCATCAGGGCCATGCAGACAGCTCAAAGCACCCCCCACCCCTCCTGCAAACCCCTGTCTGGCTGCACTCCTTCTAGGTTCAGATGAGCTAGGTTCAAATACCCGCTCCAGTGCAATGGCTGGAGGCTGGCTTCCTCTCCTGTGTTGTGGAATATTAAAGATGTGTTACATTCTTTTGTGCTGTGGAATATTTGTTTAATGATGCAAAGATGTGCTGCATTCTTTTATGTTGTGCTTGTTTAACTCTGTGAAGCTGTTACTTTGCCTGTCTAAAACACCTGATTGGTCTAATAAAGAGCTGAGTGGCCAATAGCTAGGCAGGAGAAAGGATAGGAGGGGCTGGCAGGCAGAGAGAATAACCAGGAGAAGGAAAGAGGACATCAGGGGCCAGCCACCCAGCTACACAGCAAGCTGTGGAGTAAGAAGTAAAGAGAGGTATAGAGAATAGAGAAAGGTAAAAGCCCAGAGGCAAAACGTAGATGGGATAATTTAAGTTAAGAAAAGCTGGCAAGAAACAAGCCAAACTAAGGCCAGGCATTCATAAGTAAGAATAAGTCTCCATGTGATTATTTGGGAGCTGGGTAGCAGGTCCCCAAAGAGTAAAGAGTAAAACAAAACAAAACAAAAAAACCACTCCTGAGCTGCAGTCTCTTCATCTGTAAAATGGGAGCAGGATTGACTACCTCCCATGGTCTATGAGGAGGTGGTGGCTCTGTTGAGCTCTCTCTATGGGGCTGCTGGGTAGGGGCTGCTGGGTAGGGGCTGCTGGGTAGGGGCTGCTGGGTAGGGGCTGCTGGGCAGGGGCTGCTGGGTAGGAGCTGCCTGACATCAGTCTTCTGGATTCCAAATGTCTACTCATCACCCCTCTTCTCCTGGACTTCTCTCTTGCTTCAAGACAAGAAAACAGTCTAAAGAATTTCTTTCTACTCCACCTGTCAGAGAGGGCTGCTATCCACATGCCAGACTCATTATATTCCAGGGATGGGTGAGCTCAGTGTCCCCATGCTTTACTGATTGCCAAGAACGTCTGTGGATCCCGCTCAGCCCATGCTCTCTCTCCCAGGGCAGCGGGCCCTAAGGACCAGAAAGGGAAATTCTTTCCTTTGGGTTCCTGGCTGAGGAAGTGTAGAGCCCCTGCTGGAGACTAGGGGGCTCAGGACAGGAAAGGGTCTGAAGACATGCCATCTCCAGAAGCGCAAAGTGAGAGATTTGATTATTGAAGGAACTCATGGGACGGGCCCTCTCCTTGCTGAACATGGATGAGTTATGTGCTTATTGTGCATGTTATGCCTAAATGGTTTTGAAACAGACAAACCTTGCGTCCCACGCCTGTGTGAGTATCTTGAGGGGATAGGTGCTGCAGCTGGGTGAGAACTTGGGAGCTGCCTGAGAGTGACCACAGGCAGGGCACGGGGTTCAGATCAACCCCCCCTTTATCAGCTGAGTGTTGCCCAAGTCATTCCCCTTCAAAGGCTGACTCACCACTGGCCTCCTATGGGTTCAGGTGTGGGGACGGAGTAAGGACCAGAGGGTCAGTCTGCCCAGGGCGGATGTCATCTTATAACCCAGCTTGTCAGCTCTGAGGAGATGAGAGGATTCAGAGGCAAGACTTAGAGGATCCTAAAGGCTGCTGTAAAGTGACGGGAGACACCCTTGGACTGATAAGGGAAGAGGCTGAGGCAGGAATGGTAGGTACCTCAGCAAGGTCAGAAAAACATGGAAACCCCACTACATTGAATTTTCAACAATAAAGTCTTTTTTCCTAGAAAAAAAAGAAAGAAAGAAAGAAAGAAAGAAAGAAAGAAAGAAAGAAAGAAAGAAAAGAGAAGAAAAGGAAGTTAAAGACAAGAAAGGAAAAGAATTTCTTTTCTCTATTTCTTTCTTGAATTCCTAGGTGTATGACTGCCCTGCCCTCCTGGCTAGGTGTCCACACTTGACAGACAAATGAGCACAGCAAGGCTCTCAGGAGGTGCCTCAGGTCTCTCTCCTCCAGGGCAGCAGGGAGAGTCCTCCTTTCCACAGAACTGAGGCAAGGGGCCTGTGTAGAAAGCCTGGGTCATGCTGAGGTCAGAACCCTGGGGCAGGCAAGGGACAGAAAAAACGGACCCACTTATCCACCTGCAGGAGAGAGGACATAGAGTGGGTGTCTGCCCTCCATCTCTCCCGTCTGAGCTGAGGAGTTCAATGTGGACGCCAAGGGCGTCAGGTGGGATGTATTACCTTCTCACACCTGCGGTCAATTTCTACATCCGTGAGAAGTGGCAAGCCCCACTTCACTGCCTGCCTCATGGAACATGACTGTGAGGCCTGTAGGATGGCGTCATCTGTCTGTAAGATGTCACCCCCTAAGGCCCCAAATGTCTTGCTAAAGAGTAACCTTTGGGAAGCCGTGGGCGCCTGCCTGCAGGCGTCTTAGTTTTTCTCGCCCCTTCTGGAGGACTTGGCTGGGCTGGGCGGGCACTGCTTACCACATCCTCTCGATCCCCACCCCTTGCCTGGCCTCAGACAGACACCACAGCCTCTGCTGGTGGCCCTGTGCTTCAGGCGACTGCAGCTGTCTGCCCACTTCTGCGGTGTGCCTGCCTGACAACCGCTTGCCTATCTGACCACAGGTCTGTCCGTCCCTGGGGCGGCCAGCTGGCCCCAGCCCCAGCCCCACCCCAGCCCCAGCCATGCCCCGGCTCTGTCTGGCTGCCCCAGCTCTGCTGACTCTCTCTATGTAAGCCCTGCCTAACTGCCTGGCTGGCCCTCAGCCCCAGGACTGTCTCAGTGGTGACTCCCTTAGATTCTGGACTTGCACCCGACTGGCCCCCTGCCTACCTTCTTAAACCCACACCTCCCACCATCGCACTCTGAGTTCCACCGTGAGTCCCAGACCCAGGAGGCCACCCGATTGCCGCAGCCTGAGGAATGACTTTCTGAGAAGGACTTTGAAGAAGCAGGTAAGTAGACTCTAGCCCTGGCTCTCTCTCTCTCTCTGAGCCCGTGGTCTTTCTCTGCCTTTTACGTAGCAGCACCGTGCTGGGACTCTGAGCCGTCCTGTGCCTGTGTCACAGCTGGGGACACAGAGGCACGGAAGGCAATGCAGTTAGACTGAGCAGAGCCAAGGCTGCAGTCCCTTTCTCAGTTGGCTTAGAA
The DNA here is from genome assembly GCF_949786415.1 of Peromyscus eremicus. Classification (NCBI taxonomy): domain Eukaryota; kingdom Metazoa; phylum Chordata; class Mammalia; order Rodentia; family Cricetidae; genus Peromyscus; species Peromyscus eremicus. Next base: position 77,192,290 of record NC_081416.1, on the reverse strand, counting down.
TGTCTGGGGGCCGGAGTGTGTACTTGCAGGATGATGGAGGGCTGTGGAAGCAGGGGCATGGCTTGTATGATCCCTTGCCTGAGCAAACTAACTGCCTGCAAGAAGTGATAGGGAGAGGACAGTGAGATCTGAACGGTAGACAGTCTGCCAGGCAGCTCTGGGGAGTAGGCAGGGGCACTGGGAAGCTTCCAGGGGGTCCGTGGAGGCCATCAGAGATGATCAACCACTGTGCTTTATTACTTAAACTCCATCTAATCCTTCCAGGCAGGTGGGGTGCCTACTTCACAGATAAGGCAACCTGGCTCCACAGGGGAAGTATGACTTTCCTCATGGGACTCGCCAGGATATGGCAAGGTGGGCAGTCCAACCAGGTGTTGCCATCCAAACCCAGGGCATGTGTCAGATGGCAAGAGGCAACACTTCTTACATGGGGAGGAGAGGGGGGTCCGGAGGTTGTTGGAGGCCTAGCCTGGAAGGATGGAAAAGGAGAAGGCAGAGGGGTTGGGTGGAGAAGCCATGGGAGTTAATGTCTGTACTTAGGACTTGCCAAAGGGACCCCAGTAGGTCCCAGAGGCATTAGAGTGTCACACGCAGCTCCTAAGAGAATGTCTGTGCTCTCTGAGGCAGCCTGGGTGTTAGAGCACATGGTCGCCTTTTGGAGAACCTGGGCAAGTCTCTCTGCTTCTTCCAGCCTCCTGGGTCCTTGTTTTCCCCATCTGTAAAATGGGGAGCAAGGTGGCTCTATCTCTGTGAGGTGGTTTATAAGAACTCCAGGACATCAGATGTCAAGACTGTGACTTCAGGCGCTCCTAACCCCAGGTACCCTGACCTGTGGAAGAGGAGGGCTAGATGCTAGGAGCTGTGGAGAGTACAGAAAGGCTAGCACAGCCCTATCCACAGAACGGTAGGCACTTGGAGACCTCCCAGAAGCCTCAGAGTCCATGCAGCCCAGTGCATAGATGGCAATGCTGGGCTCCTGGGGGACACACCTGTCCTTGGGTTAAGAATGATGCGGAGAGTCAGAACAGAAATTGGAACCCAGCCTGTATGACAGGGTCCCACCCCGTGGGAAGACTCACAAACTGGATCACTACTTAAGGTCCGTTCCTCAGAGGGCACCTGGCCATGTGATCCCCACAGTGGGGTGTTCTCTGCAGTAGCCCTGCCCTAGAGATGCTGTCTAGTCCTCACTGGACCTCACAGAGAGAACGAGAGAATCCCTGCCTGACAGGTAGGGGAGATTGGGCCCTCACCCAAAGCTTCAAACGTTCCCACCTCTAGAGGCCACTTCAGCCTTCTTTGGCACCCTGAGAGGCTTCCGGCACTGGAAGGCAGGGGCTGCCGGTAAGGAGAACAGTGTGGAAAGATGGAAGAGAGGCAGGCACACTACATGCTCGAGGGGGGCGGGGAGTGATTTCCTTACTGTACCAGGGCCAAGCAGCACCAGCTAGGCATGAGGAGAAGGGGTGTGCTTTTTCCCCAAGCCAGGCTCTGTGCATGCGCAGGGGGAGTAGCCGTAGTCAGTCAGCCAGGGACAGCAGCTGGTTTTCTTTAAATACTAGGTGTCCGCCTTGTTGCCGCTGACTAACAAGGGAAGGTTCTTTCTCCATGCAACCTAGTCTGGTTCAAAATTGTGATTCTCCCGCCGTAGCCTCCTGAGGGCTGGCTTACAGGCGTGTGCCACCTGCTACAGTACCACATGGTGCTGGTGGTGCTTCAGCATTTGCAAATGAGAAAACTGAGACTCAGAGAGGGAAGGGGTTTTCAAGGGAGCCACTTGGAGGGACTTTGTCCCATGAAAATGCTTCCTCAAGGAAGGTATTCTCAGCCTGGCAGCCTTTTCTTCAACTGCCGGTCCAGGGCCCCCAAAACACGAAGTGGGGGGAGCTGGGAGAGGCCCCACCCACAGCCTGCAGCTTGCAGGTGTCACCCCCTCCTCCCCCACCACTCTGGCCCAGGACGAAGGGACTTTTCAATGACGATTCAAACAGGAGCGCTGAGTAAACTTGGAACTTCTGAAACAACCTGAGAATATTCCCTGGCCGGGGGCCCCTGAAGAACATCTGTACCAGGGCCTCAGCCTGCTGTCCCTGCGGTCCCCAGGGAGGGTCAAAACACTAGAACTGTCCCAGGAGGAGGGGCAAATGCACGGCCTGGCTCCCCCCTTGAGCCTCAGCCTTCTTCACTGTGTGACCACAGATGTGGCTCTGGGCCTCTTTGGGACTCTGTTCCTTGATCTGCTAAGTAAGTTTGGTGTGAGGACCACGACTGGAGCTCCCGATTCTCTCCAGTTCTGATTAAAAGCTCATGCCTCAGTCAGGCTGCCTCAGTCAGGCCAGGGTGGGCTGCTGAGAACGGAATGGGCAGGTGCTGTCTTGGCCCAGTTCTCTGCTGGAGCTTCAAACCAGCCCTTGTCTGTGAGCTGCAGAGAGAGGGTGCACACCTGAGCAAGGCTACAAGAATGCCTGGGTTTGCACAGGTTGTCCAGGCCGGAGGAGGTCCTGGCCCACGGAGACTGTGTATACACAGCCACCAGAGCAGGTCCTTCCTCATGTTCAGCTGCGACCCACTAAGCCATGGTCCCGATGTCCTCAGCTGTAACCCAGCCGGCCACACTGGGAAAAACAGGCACCAGGAAGCACACGGCTGCAGCGTGCCGGCTTCCACTTCCTTGCCTCTTGCTGAAGGCCAGCAGCTGAGCCTGGTCTACCGATGTGCAGAGCTGAGCTCAGACAAAAGGTGGCCTGTGAGAGTTCGACTTCTCTTCTGGTCCCGGCCAGCTGGTCTCACTCACCCACTTGCAAACTCTACTGAGCTGAGAACCCGTGGTCGGTCCCCGGTGGTCATGTCACTAATCTGAGGACAGTCTTCTCTATCAGGCTCTGGGAGCCAGGATGGCTGCCCGGGGTGGGGGAGGGTGCCTCCTGGGGGTAGAGACAAAGCTGGTGGGAAAACTGCGTCTCCAGGGACTGCTCAGTGGCTGTTCCGTCACACACGAACCTCATTCATCCGTTCACTCATTATCAATGCTGAGGATGTTGTGGTGAAGAAATCTGGTGATTTATCCACCTGTGGGACCTGATGTGCCCAGACAGTGATGGGTCATAAAGACAAGACAGAGACAATCACTATCCTGATATTCTGACATCTATGAAGAGGACCAGAGCGGACCCACTTCAGATGAAGCAGGCAGTCGCTCTGGAGGGTGACACTGAAGTTGAAATCTGAGGATGAGACTGCAAAGAAGCCGGGGGAGGGAGTTTGAGCCGAGCAATTGCATGTGCAAAGGTCCCGAGACGGGATATTGGAGCACTGATGTTCCTATACTACAGAAATGCAGTGACCTTCAGTGGCAGCTCACTGAATTTAAGAAACAGGAACCAGAGAGTCATTTTCACACTGGAGTGCATAGGCTGCATGATTCCAAACCAAAGAAAGGGATCCCTGTCATTTAGTCATTTGTGCAGCCTGTGTGTGCACCTGCTTTCTGTGAGGCTGTGCTTAGCCCCAGGGGGCTCCGCAGGAACCGAGCCCATGTGGTTCCTGCTGGGCTATTGCTTAGAAGGTGAATGGAAACATCCGGGGCTATGGGCTGTGGTGGAGGGTCAGAACCCAGAGGAAGAAGTGACTCACCCTCTTTGGAGAGATCAAAGAAGACAGCCATGGCATTTGAACTCAACCTTGAAGACCCGGTAGGAGGCTGACAGTCAGCTAGGGAACACAGAAAGTTCCAATGACTGAAAGACCAGGTGTGAAGGGTGGGAGCCAGGTGAAGGCGACCTGTTAGTGACAGGTCCTGGCAGTCTGGTGTGCTTGGAGCCCAGAGAAAACAGTGGAGGGGAGGGGTGGGCGCTAGGTTTTTCTCTGCAGGTCTAGGTGGGACTGTGAAACGATGCAGAGAGAGAGTGGGTTGGAGGATACAGCCAGAGGTCAGGGCCAAAGAAGAGCAGCAGGCAGGTGGGACAGTCCATGCCCAGAGGACCAGAGGCCCTCCATCTGGTTCCCCCTTGGGAAGTCCCTGAACAGACACACTTCTCCTTCTGGTGACTTGCTGGCTCTTGTGTATGGCTCTTCTGGGGAGTCCCTCTGTACCCGCCTCACTTCTTCTCTGTCAGGGTAGGGAATAGGACATTTTACTTTTAGAATATTTTCACCTTTCACTTTCAACCCTGTTACTCCCACCTGGTCTATAGTGAGCTAACTATAGTCTGGACGGATCGACTAGATTCCGTTTCTTGATCATTCGTGGGAGCAGGGCAGGGAAAGCAAGGACTCAGGGTCTTCCAGTTCAGGGGAGGTGGGATGCATGCTGTGAATGAACAGGTCTGGTTAGGTCCACATGGGGACATTGCTCCTTGGCATAGCACCTTGAAGAGGAGGTGCTGGGACCCAGGTGGCAAGTTTTCAAGGCAGACACATCAACTCATGCCTCCACTCGGTGTAGACCCCAAGAACGCAGAGAAACCATGACAAGGACTGACTGCATGCTCTTCCTGGTGCTCAGTCTTTTCTGTTTTGTGTGTCAGGTGAGCTGAGCAGTGCACGCACGTCTGGAGGTCATTGTTGAGTGTCTTCCTCCATCACTCGCCACCTCGTTTGTTGAGACAGGGTTCGCCATCATTTTAAATGCCAGGCTCCCTCCACCCAAATGCAATGGCAGTTTTGTTGACAGTCCAGCGGTCACAAGCTAGTTTATTTGTACCATTGGGCAGTTTGGTTTCCTTGCAGCGACTCCATGTGTTCTTCACTCCATAGCCTCAGCCTTCTTTAAACACTTCCACTAGTGTTGGACTAATCTTATCAGTTTCCCCGAGGAACCCTCCTTGAGATAGTGTGCATGCCGAGACTTCCTTGAAACCTCTTGCTCCGTGAGCACAGTCTGTTCAGGCCCTTAGTCCTCATTCCTCACTTCCATCTTAGCAATTCTGACATCTTTTGAGCCATTCCTGGGTGACTGCCTTTTTGTTGTTAATGTAAGTTATGCCATTTTGAGATTTTTTTTTTTATTACATTTTACTTATTTATTTGAGGGGGGTGTGGCAGGGCGTGCATGGAGGACCAAAGGCACCTTTCAAGAGTTGATTCTCTTCTTCTACCTTGTGGGTCTGTCTTAGTTAGGGTTTGTTGTGGGGATTCATTACACCACATTGGGTGCCATCCGGTTGTGGTGGCAGATGCCAGTAGGATTTGCTGAAGGAGGCAGAGGCAGGAGGATCATGAGTTCCAGGCCAGCCTGGGCTACACATTTAAAAACTGAAAGCATGGTTGAACGGAATGAATTCCCGCAACAAGGGTTTCTAGCTGGTCTGAAACAAAAGCAACTTTTGGGGGAAGGGGTTTATTTTATCTTACAGCCTGTAGTTCATCATCCAGGGAAGTCACGGGCAAGAACTCAAGGCAGGAACCGGGAGGCAGGAACGGGGAGGCAGGAACTGAAGCGGAGGCCATGGAGGAGTGCTGCTCACTGGCTTGCTCCATCTGTCAGCTGCTGCTACCCTTGCTGGTCATCCCATGGTCCTGTCTAGAGGATCTCTCCTGCAACTGGTCTGCACTTTCACCAATAGTCTCTTCTGAGCTCCCCTCAGGGACTCTGATCCTGCCACACGGTGCCAAGCCTCATTCTCTCCACGACCCCTTCACGCGTTCAAATCCAGTATCAGCTGGAGAACTCTTGCACATTACCAAGTTTGACCGGCAGCATGAGGTTCAGCTTTGGGTGCCTCTGGAACACAGCTTCTGTGTGCTGACTCTCCTAGAAGGTTTCACCTCAAGGATGCTGGTATCTTCATAATCACAGCCAGTGCTTCAACCCCAGCTGACCAGAACCACAGCCTCTTAATTCATAATATCGAAAGGCCCCAGCAGAGGCTTCCACAGGCCTCCATTGTCTGCACTGCTCTCAGAATTATCTTCTGAGTTCCCACAACTTATGAGCTGTGGGCACTCAATGACTTTTCCAGCCCGAAGTTCCAGTCTTTCCACAATCCTCCCAAAAAATATGGTCAGTCCCATCACGGCACTACCCTGTAACCTGGCACTAATCTCTGCCTCACTTGGAGTTTCTATTGCTGGGATAAAACACCATGACCAAAAGCAACTTGGGGAGGAAAGGGTCTATTTCAGCTTATACTTCTCAGGTCACACTCCCAAAATGAGGGGAGCCAGGGCAGGAACTCAAGCAGAAGCCATGAAAGAATACTGCTTACTGGCTTGCTCCTTCCAACTTGCTCAGTCTGTTTCCTCATACCACCTAGGACCCCCTGTCCCGGGAGTGTGGCCTCACTGTGGACTGGGCCTACCCACATCAACCATCAGTCAAGAAATGCCCTACAGACTTGCCTACAGGCAACCTAAATGGAAGCATTTTCTTAATTGAGACTCGAACCAGATAAAACTAGCTAGTGTCAAGTTGACAAAGACAACAACCAAAAACCCAAACTAGCCAGGATCAAACTCAGACTGTCTGGCTTGGCAGCAAACACCTTTACCTGTTAAGCCATCCCACTGGCCTGAAATAACGTTATTTCAAAACTTCACATTTGACCTTTGTATATGAAAATAGACTTTAAGCTGGGTGGTGGCAGTGGCACACGCCTTTAATTCCAGCCTTCAGGTGGCAGAGGCAGGTGGCCTGAAATATGGCATCCTGCTTCAGACTCCTCAAGGTTGGGTTATACGTGTGAGTCTGCCTAGCTTGCCTTTGCTTTTATGATATTTTTGGTTTCTGCCTTTGTCAGTCTTGTACGATAAGGTGTGGTACCAAGCAGAGTCCTAGATTTGGGGTTCAGTGTGCTTGTGTGCGTGCGTGCGTGCGTGCGTGCGTGCGTGTGTGTGTGTGTGTGTGTGTGTGCGCGCGCGCTTGTGGAAGCCAGAGGTCACCCCTGGTTTCTTCTTCAATCGCTGTCACCTTATATTCTGAGGCACTGAACATGGAACTAGCTGATTTAGCTAGACTGGCTGGCTGGTGGGCTCCAGGGATCCTCCCATCTTGGCACCCGAGCACTGGGATTACGCATTGCTTCACTCAGCTTTTACATGGGTGGGGCATTCAAACCAAGTCCCCATGCTTGGGCAGCTGCCTGCCACCCCTCCATGCCACTGTTTAAAGTGGACGGCACAATGCTGCTCTAGAGCGGCAGTGCCAAGCAATGGAGCTCTAGCCCTCCTCCATCTTGCTTGGGTGGAAGTTCTAGATCGCCCAGACAACAATGCCCCAGCTCTCCTTTCCTGTCTCAGAGATGGAGTGGAGCCAGGCAGCATTTGCCTTTCTGTAACTAGTTTCTTTCACTTCTTAGTGTGATGTCCTCAAGTTTCATCCACATTGCAACACATGACAGGAGTTCCTTCCTTTTTAAAGGCTGAGTAATATTCCATTGTATGCCTAGAACATATTTTGTCTGTGAACAGACTGATTGCTTAAGTGTATGTTGTTTATTAAATATTGGGGCAGTAAACAGGAGGGTGAAAACACATTACTGAAATGTCACTTTCAATTATTTTGGGTATATACCTTCTATTTCTAGTTTTAATTAAATTGTTTTTCATTGTTGTACAACCCCACCAAATGTACAGAAGTGTTGTGATTTCTCCACATCTTCACCAACACTTGTCATTTTCTTTTTTGAGACAGTGGTCATTGTATCTGGTGTAAGACAATGCCTTATTGGGGCTTTGACGTTCACTTCCTGGTGATCAGTGATATTGAGTTGCCCTCCACATGCTTGCTGGCCATAAACTCCCCTGGAGAAATGGCCCTCGTCCGTTTTAACAGTTGTTGGGGTGCTGTTACTAAGTTGCAGCACTCTTTTTTGTATTTGGGGTCCTAAGTCCTTGCCTGACATCTGATTTTGGGGGAGCATTCCTCTCTAGCTGCTTGAGGTTGTCTATGTTTGCTCTGGTGGCCTGTGTTCCATCCTGGGACATTTGTAGTTTTAGGTTTCCAGCCATCTTGAGGTCTTTCCTGTATGTGGTAAGATAGAGACCAGCTTCATCAACACCTGTGGATGTGCCACTTTCCCGGCCATCTCTTTTATTTTCGTGTTTGTTCGTCCCAGGCTGGCCTCAAACCTCCTATGTATAGCCTAGGATGACTCGCAACTCCCGATGCTCCTGTCTCTACTTCCAAAATGCTGGGATTACATTCATGTGCGCAGATTCTTGAAGTCCTGCCCTTTCACCCCTGTGGTTTTGTGGCCTCATAGAAGGTCATTTGATCATCTCATGTAGGCTTGTTTGGGGGCTCTCTACTCTTTGCTATTGCACTCTATGTCTGTATTTATCCCAGTACCAATTATAATTGTGATTTAAAATTTTTAAGAGATTTATTTATTTATTTATTTATTTATTTATTTATTTTGGTTTTTCGAGACAGGGTTTCTCTGTGTAGCTTTGCACCTTTCCTGGAACTCACTTGGTAGCCCAGGCTGGCCTCGAACTCACAGAGATCCGCCTGGCTCTGCCTCCCGAGTGCTGGGATTAAAGGCGTGCCCCACCACTGTCCGAGATTTATTTATATTTATTTTATGTGTATAGGTGTTTTGCCTGCATATATATAGGTGCATGTGAGTGCAGTGCCCATAGAGTGCAGAAGAGGGCATAGGATCCCATGTGACAGTTACAGATGGTTGTGAAGCACCATGTGGGTGCTGGGAACCGAACCCAGGTCCTGTGGAAGAGCAGTCAGTACTCTTAACCTCTGAGCCATCTCTCCAGTCTATTGATCACCGTAATTTTAAAATAAGTTTTTAAACCAAGAAAGTCTCCAACTTTGCATTCCCATCTGTGGATTGCTTTGGCTACTCAAGACCCTTCAAGATTCCATATGAATTCTAGGGTGGATTTTTCTATTTCTACAAAAAGAACTATTAGTGTTTTGGTAGAATTTGTTTAACTTTATAGTTATTCTCAGCAATATTGACATGCTAACTATATTGCCTTTCATCCCATGAAGGGATATCTTTTTATTTATTTGTGTCTTTCTTAATTTCTTTCAATAATGTGTTACAATTCTCCAAGTAAAGTGTCTTATTGTTTTTGATGCTATTATAAATGGAATTGTTTTACTAATTTCTTTAATTTTTTAAATTATTTTTAATTATGTATAGGCCTGTGTCTGCATGTGGAGACATACATGTGAGTGCAGGTGCCTGAGGAGGACAGAGGCATTGGCTCCCCTGGAGCTGGAGTTACAGGTGGTTGTGGGCCACCTGATTCGGGTGCTGGGAATGTAGGATCCTCTGGGAAATGTTCTTAGCCACTGAGCCATCTCTCCAGCCCCTTAATTTCCCTTTTGATTATTGTTTGTGTATTGAAAAATGCAACTAATATTTGTGTCTTGATTTTGTATTCTTCAGCCTTGCTGGATTCCTGTATTCAATGTAACGTTTTCAATGTGGAATCCTTAGTATTTTCTGTGTATAAGGTCACGTCATCTGCAAACGGAGATCCTTGTACCTCTTTCTTCTTAAGTGCCCTTGATTTCTCGTTCCTTCTTCATTGCTCTGGCTAAGACTTCTAGCTGAACAGAAGTGGCAGGAGTGAGCATTCCCTTGCTTCTGATGTCAGAGGAAGATGGGGTTTTGTTTGTTTTACTGTGGACTTTCATAGATGCCTGTATCATGTTCAGATAATTTTTATTTGTTTGTGGCATGTCTTGGACTTTTCTAGGTGCTCAGTCTTTATACTGTTGCAGGCACTTAGTTTTCTCTTTCTCTCTCTCTTTCTTTCTTTTTCTTTCTTCCTTTCTTTCTTTCTTTCTTTCTTTCTTTCTTTCTTTCTTTCTTTCTTTCTTTCTTTCTTTCTTTCTTTTTTCTAGACAGGGTTTCTCTGTGTAGCCTGTCCTGGAACTCTCTCTGTAGACCAGGCTGGCCTCAAACTCACAGAGCTCTACCTGCCTCTGCCTCCTGAGTGCTGGGATTAAAGTTGTGTGCCACCACCACCTGGCAGGTACTTGGTTTTCTAATCTTCATGAGGTTTTTGTTGTTGCTGCCTTGCTGTGTTGGATAGGACCATTATCATAATAGATATCCATGGATCTTTCCCTGTCCTTAGGACGTACATGTTTAATATTTGATTTAGACGTGTTGGCACAACTCTGTAATCTCAGCACTCAAGAGGCTGAGGCAGGAGGATAAGGAGCTTATGTCCCTCTTAGGAACATGGCAAGATTCTGACTCAACAAAACAAAAAGAAAATATGCTAACTTGGCCATTAAGGACACTGAGAGCAGTGCATATTGTTTCTGTGTGTGTCCTTATCAGAGTAAATAATAGTCCTCTGTTCCTGAGATCAGGGGATTTTATTTTTTGACAAGCTTTCAAAATCACGAATGGATATCTCAATCCATTAAATATGTTTTCTGAACCTACTGAATAGTCAGACGAAATTTTACTTTCTTCTGCAAATGGAATAAAATAGATGGACAAACTCACCTTCCATATTGACATAAATGACATGAAAAAGTATTAACTAATTTTGTATCATTGTATCTGAACATTTTGTTCAGAATTTGTACATTTTACTTGTGAAATTTTACTTCCTTTTAACCTCAGTTGTTGACGTCATGGTTGGTTTACATTCCAGTGTTGAATTTATTTAAGAAGTACTGATGTGCTTGGGGTTAAGTCAGTAAAAACAACTGTCTTGTTATTTTTCTCTTTTTGTTTTTTGGGTCCGATCTGTTCTTGTTCCCTTTTTTCTTCTTTTTAGATGTTCTACTCTTGAACATGGTTGTTATTCTCAGAGAGGCAGGTTGGTGTATGTCTGCAGTCCCAGCTGTGCAGGAGCTGATGTAAAAGGATCACTTGAGCTCAGGAGTTCTGGGCTATCCTGAGCTACATACCAAACCCTCCCGTCTTTGAAAAACACCATTCTATGTTTTCTATTATCTTGTTTGTTACACTCCTTTATATAAGTTTGGTGCTTACCTGAGAGCCCACAAAAGGATATTTTTTGCTAGGTATGTAAGTTTTTGCTAGCTACAAATACATATATATATATATATATATATATATATATATATATATATATATATATAAAATATTTAAAATTGTATGTTTACATTTAAAATTTTCAGCCTTTAAGGTTTTTTTTTTCTATTGTTTCCTGTCTTCTGTTACTTCTGTGGAAGTCAGCTGTCAGTCACATGTGTCCTTTTTGAAGATAAATGATTCTCTCTCTGCAGTACTTTCAGTGTATCTTTGTCTTTAATTTAACTTTATTATTATTATCATTATTATTGTTTGTTTTTTGAGACATAGTTTCTCTGTGTAGCCCTGGCTATCTTGGAACTTGTACTGTAGACCAGGCTGGCCTCAAACTCAGAGATCTGCCTGCCTCTGCCTCCAGATTAAAGGCATACGTCATCATTGCTTATCTTTGTCTTTAATTTTAGATATAGTTTTTCTAGGGCTCAGGATGTAGCCCAGTGAGCAGAGTGCTTGCTTAGTACACATAAAGCACTAGGTTTGATCCCAGCCCAGTATACACCAGTGTGATAGTGCACAGCTGTAATCCTAGCCCCTGGGAGGTCCACCTGTGACAGATCAAAAGTTTAGGTTTTTCCACAGTTACACAGCTACAGGATCTTAAGGCCAGCCTGGGCTACATGTGCTCGGTCTGAAAAGAGAAAATGGAAGAGGAGGAAGAGAGGAAGCATTTCTGTGATGTTCCCAGATGGAGTTTTCTTTGAATTTGTCTTCTTTTTGAATCAATAGCTAAGTGTCTTTTGTGAGTGTGGAAAAATCTTTAGCCGTTAGCTCTAATTCCTTCTGGCTTACTCTCTTTCTTCTCTTTATTGACTACTGAGTTCATTGCCTTTTTAACTACTATGAGGAGACATCTGACAAGAACAATTTAATGGGGGAAGGTTTATTTGGGCTCACAGGTTCGGAGGTATCAATCTATCATGATGGGGAGGGTACCAAGGAACAGAGTAGTTCATGGCATTGTGGCCAGGAAACAGAGAAAAGGGACAGTCAGGGAACACAGGAAGGGGGCCAGGGCAAGACAGACCCCCTAAGACAACCCCAGTCACTGACTTCCTCCACCCCACCTCTTACTTCGTATTATGTTGCAACAATGCTTCATATCATAAACCCATCAGGGTCTGATCCCTCAGTAGCTCAGAACCTCAGGATCCCATCTCCTCTGGAAATGCCTCACAGCACCCCCAAAAGTGTACTTTCTCTGGTGTTTATTAATCTGATCAGGTTGACAGTTAAGGTCATCCTTGGCTACTTAGCAAGTTCTGTTTCAAAAACTAACCAAGTAAAGGTCCTCAGTAAAAGGGATGAATTAATGCACACAACAGTAATTCTACTTATGAAAGGTGTGTGCTGTTTTAAAATGAAGGTGGGAACAGTACCATAAAGGGATCAGTAAGAATTCCACACTTAACGTCGGAGTGTTGAGTATGAGAATCTGCGCTTCTGGTTCTTGGACAGTGAGTGTGCATGGGTAGCCAGTCTTCCTTAGGATGCTGCAAGCGTGTCTTTTGCTATTTTCTGTGTGTTGAAACGTTTCTTCCTCCATCTGCTTTCAGCTGAGCAACCTTCAGCTCACAAATCCTCTTCTCATGTTTCTAATCTGTTGTCAAACCCATTTCTTACATGCTTATAAATTTGAGGAGTTTCGAGATTTCCTTTCTAAATACAAAAAGTAGAATTCTCCCTCCCTCCCTCTCTCCCCCTCCTGCTCCTTCTCTCTCTCCCTTTCTTCCCCTCCTACCATCAGGGTCTTAACACTTTAAGACCATGCTGTAGAACAGAGCCTCGCCCTCCCACCAAGAACTCTTTTTTATTAATTTTTCTGAGAAAGGGTCTCACTGTGTAACCTTGGCTGGCCTCAAACTCACGAAGATCCACCTGCCTCTGTCTTCCTGTTGCTGAGATTAAAGGCAATGCTACCAAGCCACCAAGAACTCCCCTCCCCCCCCAGACAGGATTTCTCTGTGTAGCTTTGGATCCTCTCCAGGAACTCACTTTGTAGACCAGGCTGGCCTTGAACTCACAGAGATCTGCCTGCCTCTGACTCCTGAGTACTGGGATAAAAGGCATGCACCACCACCACCCGGATCCCAGGAACTCTTAATCAGAGCAACTGTAGTGATTGTAAAAGCAGTGCCAGACTCTGAATTACTATGCTGTTCTGGTGCCCTGTACTCTGGCTTACTGGTCATAAGCTCTGTGCACAGCTCACCTTATCGCTTTGACGGAACCCTGAGCGCCATGGATGAAGATGTGGAGCCTTTGGATGACGCTGAGGCTTTCCTTGGGAGAGCTGACTGAGCTATTCCAGATTCCTGCTTCTCAGCCTTTGCTGGATGACTGAGCACTGACCAGCCCTGGCCCCAATTCTTCCCTCAGTTTGGTATAACTGCTGGAAACTGCTGTGGCCTCTCAGCCAATCTCCAGGTTCTTTGTGGCAGATTTCTGGCTGCTCATCTTCAGTGATTTACCAAGTCACTGAGGAAGGAAGTGTAGGGCCTCGGGGCTCGTGCCTTCTGTCACTTTCTATCTCTCCTGGCTGCCCTACTTCATCTCAAGCTTGCCAGTGGCTCTCTGTGGGGGCATCAGCCTGATACCCCCCCTCCAGCACCCCACAGTGGAAGTCCTCTCATGCACACGGTATTTTACACAACTAATATTTGCTTGCACTTAAACTGCTTGCCCTTAAATTGCTGTGAGATATTTTAGACATAGGAAAAGGTCACACAGTGTTGCTGGGCTTTCCCAAACCATGGGGACCCTAGAAACACCTCCCCAGCTTCTTCTTTCTGCACATTATTCAAAATGCAGTGTTTCAGGCTGGGCACAGTGGCATGCACCTTCGTTCCCACCCAGGAGGCTAACACAGGCAGAACTCTGCATGTTTGAGGCCAGCCAGGTCGACATAGTTAGTTATAGTCCCACCGGGACTGTGTAGTGAGAGCCTGTCTCAAAAAAAGAAAACGAAAAAGTGATGCTTGTCTTCCCTCCCAGTTCCTTTCTGTCCACTTAAACAGTTCATAGAATTGTTCCATGTAGCTCCAAGAGTGGCAGAGGCGGCATCCTCCTCCACGTTCTTCTTTTTCCGTACACATTCCATCTCGGTGGTCACCTGCTTTGCTGTGGGTGTGGGCCATGGGAAGTGAATCATTCCCGTGTTTGGCCGACAAAGCCCCACTTGTTTTCTCCATGCCCTGCTAATGAGGACTTAGGTCGTTTCTAGTTCCTCACGATTAAACCTGGCGAGGCTTCTGATAGCTTATCGGATGCTGGTGAGCATGGGCATGGCGTGGCTGGCGCTTAGGGAAGCCGCCGACTGCGTTCATTTGGTTACCAAAAAATATTTTCCAGACTGGTGGTATTGTCACCTTTCCCTGGCATGAATGGCAATCCCTGTGTATCAGACTCTGAGTCAGGCCATACGAGCTTTAGCTCCTGGCCGATCTGATAAAGTGTCCGCGGTAAACCTTTGTGGTTTTATTTGCATTTCTCTGCTTGCTGGGAGATTAGGCTCTCGTGTTCTCTGTGGCCCTCCCTTCAGTCTCATTTGCTACCCCAACCTTCTCTGCTTCCCTCCGAGTTCCTGAAATGTGGTTAGTTATTAGTTTGCATCCTCCAACCCCAGTGCTGGGGCCCGGTAGATAAACACTCTGAGAGGTCTCCCATGCAATTTGCAATCGCGACCAACTTCAGCAAAGGCCCTTGACCTCCACTGATAGCAGAGAACACAGAATCCGAGAAGCTAGGTACCTGCCCAAGGACACATAGCCGGGATGTAGCAGATTTCAGGTCCCCTGCAGAAGCTCTTGGACACCTCCTGACTTTCTTGTGAGCCTCATGTGCATCCCAGGAGAGGAGTCAGGACAAAGAGGCCAGAGGGATGAGAAGACCTCTTGGGTGCAGAGAGTGTGAGGAGAGAGTCATGGGCACACCTTCAGCACTAAGATCCCTGTTCCCTTGGTGCAGCAGCTACTGGCATGTCCTCAGACCACGGAGCAGGGGTGTAAAGGAGCCCTCAAAGCAGAGAGCCAGCACCTCCATTTGGTGCTAGCTATTCGTCAACATTTCTGACACCCTGCCCCTCACTTTTAAAGAAAAACAGAGGTGCTCCCCAACTCCTGGAGTATTGGGAAGGTGGCATGGCTGGGCTGTGCTCCCCAGCTCCTGCAGTGTTGGGAAGGTGGTGTGGCTGGGTTGTGCTCCCCAGCTCCTGGAGTGTTGGGAAGGTGGCGTGGCTGGGCTGTGCTCCCCAGCTCCTGGAGTGTTGGGAAGGTGGCGTGGCTGGGCTGTGCTCCCCAGCTCCTGGAGTGTTGGGAAGGTGGCGTGGCTGGGTTGTACTCCCCAGCTCCTGGAGTATTGGGAAGGTGACGTGGCTGGGTTGTGCTTTCCTTCTGTCAGCTGTTACCTCTCACAGTGGTGGGCTAGCTTTCCAGAGAGCTGGTTGTGGTTTGTTTAAGAAAGTTTTATGTAGACCCGTGAGATGGCTTAGCGGGTAAAGGTGCTTAGCTGGACGACCCGAGTTCAATACCTGGGACCCACGTAATGGAGGGAATCAACTCTTTCAGGTTGTCCTCTGACTTCCATATGTATGCTTTGGCATGCTCACGGGCATGTACGTGCATGTGCATGCTCACACACACACACACACACAACTAATGTAATTAAAACAGAAACTGGCTGTTGCACGTGTTTCACAAGCACCAAGTTAATTTCCCAAGGGTTCTGAGAGCATGGGACCTTTAACCATCAGCACTTACAAATGAGGGCCTGGGGCTCAGAATAGTCAAGTCACCTGCATGAGATCACACAGCCCGGGGTTGAACTGAGTCTGTGTCAGCTCCACAGGGCACTTACCCAGCATGCTGCCCTCGGCCTCTTGGCTTTATCCTGGTGAACTGTCAGTGGTAATAATGTGCTGTTTTCTTTCGACACAAGTTTATTGGAGTAAAACAGGGATCAGCAAGGTAAAGATAGGAAGTAGAGAACAGTGTCATGGAAAGGTGATGAGTGAATGACAGAAGTCATCCTAGAACATTCCAGCCCAACTGGATAGAGGAAATGGGCCACAAAAATGTCACGTTAAGGACAGGAAGGGCTGTGGTTCAGGGAGAGGACTCGGCTGGTGCAGCAGCAGATAGGCAATGGGGCAGGGGTACTTGAGAGAGGGTATTTGTGCTGGTCGGTGTCGTCAACTTGACACAAGCTAGAGTCATTTGGAAAGAAGGAACCTCGATTTGAAGAATGCCTCCGTCACACTGGCCTGTAGGCAGCCTGTGGGACATTTATTGGTTGATGATGTGGGGCTCAGCATGAATCTGTATTCACACCTGACACCTGGCTGCTCTCAGCTGTGAGGTTCAGGGGTAAAGAATGTGCCCATTTCAGAGACGGCAACTGAGGCCAGTAGACAGAAGGGTCAGAGATCAGCTGGCTGCCAATGCTGGGCCCCTCCTCCACTCTGCAATGCCAGGCCTCTTTGGAAAAAGCAACAGAATTATAACTAACAGTGTTAGAGGATAGGGGTGTTTGAGCTCATGTAAATGGAAGGTTCAGATATGGATGGACATCAGATACAACCTGATCATGTTCTTAATGTAGCCCTCCTGTTGTGGCTTGAATCTGAAGTGTCTCCAGCAGGCTCATGTGTTTAAATACTTGTTCTATGTTGCGGGGGATGGAGCCTGGCTGGATAAAGGAAGTCTGTCGCTGGGGATGGGCCTTTGAAGGTGATACCCAACCTGGTTCCTGCCTTGCTCCCTGTTTCCTGGGCCACCATGATGGGAGCTCCCTTTGCCTCTCACTCCTGTCTGAGCTTCTCCACCACACCTTCTTGTTGGGACATGCTGAAGCCCTGAACCTGTAAACCAAGGTACATCTCTAAGAGACACCGAGGTGGCTGCAGGTTTCCGGTAGGTGCCCAGCAAAGCATCAGAGCCAGAGTTCTAGAGAGGAGGCCAGGCTGGCTGCCATGGGCTTCCCTGAGCTTGTGTCTTGCCCTATCTAGTCACGGTGGCAGGGCGAATGGGCAAGTGGGTGGTTGGCTTGGCTTGGCTTGCTCTGTGGACCATGCCGAGGGGCTGCAGTTTAGGAAGCATGTCAGCCACCCACAAGAAGCACCGCCAATCCAGGCAGATAGAGCAGCTGCTGTCTTCCGGTGGCTTGTGCAGAGCTGTGGTATGAAGAGGGGGAGAAGAGGCTCTTGACAAAGAGCAGAAGCTTTCTACTTTCCCTGTGGCTGAGATGTGACACAGAGTTCTGTGCTGGGGCTGGTGTCATAGATTTGACACTGTAGAGCGGAGCATACTTGGAGCCTCCTGGGGTCAGAGGTCACCTCTTCAGACTGTAATATCAGCATGGCTTTGTTTGGTCTGCTGCTGGAACAAAACACCCAAGAATGGGAAGTGAGAAGTTTGTTTAGCAGAGAGTCTGGTGCCTGGGAAGCTCAAAGGAACGTGCACCATCACAGCTTGGTGCAGGACTGTATGGGGGAGGCACAGTTGTGCCAGCGTGGATCTCTTTTCCTTTCTTTCCTCCCTGCCTGTCCTCCCTCACCTTTCTTTTTCAATGCTGGGGGCAGACTCCCATATGTTCAGGCAAATGCCAAACAGTGAATTCCATTCCAGTCCATGCTCTGTTTAAAACTCACTAATGCCATGATGGGCCCCACCCTCATGACCTCAGCTAGCCCCAATTTCCTCCATTCTATTAAAGTGTGATTTGGGTGTTAGGTTCTAAGACACAGAGTTTGTGGGGACACACAGTCAAACCATACCACAGGACTTGTGAGGGCGGGGGCCACCCAAGCTCAGTGTTGCTCAAGGCAACAAGTTGAACTGACACTTTCCAGAATCTTTTCTTCTGATACTGATGTTAGAACAATGACAATGATTACAACAGAAGGCTGAAGGCTGAAGCAGGAAGTTTGCAGGACTGAGACCAGCCTTGGTTACACAGTTAAGACTGTCTGGAGAGGGAAGGGAAAGAAAGGAGGGGGAAATATATCCTTGTGGAAAAAGTGTGGGACCACGAGTGGTAATTTTTAGACTGGGGTTGGAGTCAAATGTTTAAGGCCATTTATAGAAAAACACTAAATAAGTAATTTTGAGAGTGAGGCATTTTGGAAGCCCCTTGGGCACACTGTTCTTCTTGGGGTTCTGTTCTAGAAGCTCCTAGACTCTGCTCTAGCCCAGTCAGCTCTGTGGTGTGTCGGAGCCTATACTCGGTTTTCTCTGCACATCGCCTGGTTGAATTGTTACAAAGCTCTGGACGGGCCTTCACTGCTTCTTTTTATGAGGCTCAGAGACAGCAAGAGGCTGGCCTAGCGCTCACAGCTGGCCATCTGAACCTTGGTCCTTTACACTGTTTCTTTGATGATGGTCAGGAAGGCCAGGCAGTGCTGCTGGATCTAAGGGAACCCCAGATGAAGCATTGTCTTATTGTAGGGTCAGGGATGGTGTCTGGGAAAAGCCATAAGTCTGACCTGATCCGTGCATGGGCCATCTTTCCTCAAGGACCTGGTCCCAGCTCCACGCTGGAGGAACTGGCCTGCATGGGGCTCTTGAGCCCAGGCAGGTGGTTCTCCTGGGCTAGCAGTTCCGTAGGCAAAGGGCAGGAGGAGCTTGGTGTTGGCCAGCTATGGTTTTCTGCCCACAGTATCATCACTTCCTTGGTTCTGCAAGGGCCTTTGTCCATCTCAGCCAGTCAAGGGCTCCGGACAGCTTTGTTTGGTGGCCTGGCTTTCCCAGTGTACCCCTGTAGGCTAGCTGGGCCTCCTATTGGAATAAGAAGCCCCGCTGTGGGCTAACCTTGTCTTTAGTTTTCAACGGGGGGGTTGTTGTGAGCCTTGGACTGGTTCTTTGATGTGGTGGGGACAGACCCTAGGTGGGGAGGTTGCTCAGTAGTGCATGGCCACAGCTGGTTCACTTCACATTCCACACACTTCTCTTGCAGGTCTGGGACACAGCATGCCACAGGGCCTGGCTGCTCCCTTGCTCCTGCTGATCCTCCAGGGAGGTAAGTCTCAACCAATGGCTGCAGGGGCGATGGGCCCATGAGATGGGCTCCCGCAAAACTGAGCAGGGGCCACATGGTGTTGTAGGTTCCTGGCCGGCCGTGGCTGCAGGCCACTGACCCGCAATCTACAGCCTCTGTCTACTTGACACCAAAGCTGAATGCTTTGATTGATTAGAACCCAGGGAACCAAAGAGCTCAGTAAACAGAAAGGCTCTCCACCCTCATGGGAAGGAAGTCCTGCCCTTGGTCTAACCTCCATTCCTCTTTGTGCAAGACTCTCACTGGGGTCATGAACCTTCAGTAGGCTGGAGGAAAAGGAGGTGGGGATAGAGGAGCCAGAACTCTGTTAGCAGTCCCGAGGGAAGGCATCAGAGCTGCAGGTCAAGAGTGCTGTTGAGGGCATTCTCCCCGTCAAGAGCCAGGAGATGAGAGACTGTGCAGGCCACCCAGGGTAAGGGGAACTTGACCTTCTGCAGACTCAGCAACATTTGCTCTGGTTTTTACCGAAATATCCAGTACTTTAAATAGCTCCCCCAGGAACAGGCCCGGCTTTTGATTTCCCTTTCTAATGGCAACACGCTGCCTGCTCTGGAAACCCCTGCAGTGCCTGCGCTGGGGACAGGGGGTAAGAGTGGGGGTGGGGTAACAGACCCCTGTCACACACTGAGGCTAGAATGTCACCTCCGGCTCCTCCTGTGGAGCCTGGCTATGCTGCCATCAGTGGAGGAAACAGAGAGAGGTTCAGGGAGAATGCAGACCCTGTGGCCACCTTGGGGGTGGCTGGCTGCCTGACTTAGGTCTGACTCAGTCCTATGGCACTAAGACAAGATATAAGGAGCAGATACATGGGCAGGGCGGTGGCTTCTGTGAAGCGCTTGCCATTCTAGCATCAGGACCCGCAGAAGGGACTGGGTGCCGCTGAGCCTGTCTATTATCCCAGCATTGGGGAGATGGAGGCAGACCCCAGGGGAATGCTGGCCAGGCTGCTTAGCCCAACTGGTGAGCTCCAGGCTGGATGGGAGAGCCTGTCTCAAAAAACAAAACAAACAAACAAACAAAAAAACCAAGGTTGAGAAAGCCTGAGGAGGAGGAAGACTTCTGCCTTCAACTCCCATGTGCACATGCATGTTCACAAACCCACAGACATGGACAAATGTGTGTCTTTCTCACTCCCAGGGTCAGGCGCTCAGGGCCCTGGTGCAGCGGGCTCTGTGGCTGGTAAAGTTCAGCATCTACTTCCAGTGTGGTGCTGGGCCTCCTGTTTTTATGGCAGGAGGCAGGATGGGGGCAGAAACACCCATAACACCACTAGACCCCCTTAGGAGCTTGGCGTGGGGACTCCACTACCCTTGGAGACTCCACCTCCTCACACACG
Organism: Peromyscus eremicus; assembly: GCF_949786415.1. Classification (NCBI taxonomy): domain Eukaryota; kingdom Metazoa; phylum Chordata; class Mammalia; order Rodentia; family Cricetidae; genus Peromyscus; species Peromyscus eremicus. The sequence goes on along the minus strand of NC_081416.1, from coordinate 77,171,917 downwards.
CTGTGGCCTGAGCATTTGAGGGGACACATACATCCTAATTTTAGCAGGGCCCTAGACCCCTGCTGTGCTGCTTTTCGTTCATTCATTCATTCATTCATTCACTTTTGAGTTTTTGAGACAAGGTTTCCCTATGGAGTCGTAATCCCCCTGCCTCAGCTTGCTGCTGTGTCAAATGGCTGCTCTATGTGGCAGTGTATGCGATTCAGGCTTGACCTCACTTGAATGTGGGCGTGGAGGCTGGGGATCTGTGTAGCCAGCTTAGGGACAGCAGGGAGGCAATTTTAATCCTGGGGCTGTGGTTACCTAGTGAGGTGCAGCTGCACTCTGCACACTGTAGTAACCTCTGTGAGATGCCTGGCTGGCTGCCATCCAGTTGTGGGGTGCTGCCTGGCTTGTTCACTCACTCTGGCCTTGGCAGCCTCCTCTCAGCAGCCCATGGGCTCTGCTCTTTCTGCCTCAGTGGTTTGTCCCATCCCAAGCTAGTAGTAAGTATTTGTCTAGAGTGCACAAAGGCCTGGGTTCAAGTCCTGGCACTATATAGTTTCTTTCCTTCTTCCCTTCTCGTCCCTCTCATCCCTCCCTCCCTCCCTCCCTCCCTCTCTCCCTCCCTCCCTTCCTCTCTCCCTCTCTCCTTCCCTTTTTATGTGTATGTGCTGTACATGTTGCCAAAGTGGACAACTTGCAGGAGTCAGTTCTCACCTTTCCCCATGTGAGATCCAGGGATGTTGGACTTGGCAGTAAGCACCTTTATCCACCGGGCCATCTCACTGGCCTGGTCTCTACAGCTTTTGGTGGGAGCTACGTAAGAACTGTGAGAAAGATTCTGGGGCTAGCCTGGGAGCGAGTGCTGGGATTCACTAGTAGAGTCTGCCAGGCATATGACCAGGAAGATGCTGGTCCCCAGGGAAGAGAGCTCAGCAGCCCAGGAAAGCCATCTACCCTTGGAACCTCGATGCTGTCCTCTACAGCCCAGGTCTGGCCTTGGAATCTAGCTTAGAACCCAGAAGCAAAGTCCACTGGTTCAGGGCTTTCACTGGTCAGGAAGCAGAAGGAAGAAGCCACTGAAAAGTGTCACATTTCCAGTGTCTGGGGAGAAGATACGGGTGCAGTTTTACAAAGCAAAACGCAAAATGATTCTGCTCATTTGGCCAAACCTTGAACAAAATTTGGACAATGACTGCATCCCCATTTCGTTGTTTTCTTATGCGTGTACTGGATGTCGAGCATAGTCCCCCTGCCTTGTCCCTTTTCCTAAACCCCCTTCAACTATTCCCTTTGCTCCCCTAGACATCTTCCATAGCTACAAACCCGAGAGAGGGGGGAATATCCAGAATTCTATATCATTTCGGTTTAGTAATTAGGTAGATACGTTTTCTTCCCTTTTGAGACAGGGGCTGGCTGTGTAGCCCAGGCTGGTCTTGAACTAGCAATCCACCTGCCTCCATTCCCCAAATGCTGGGAAGCCAGATGTGCCCCTGCCTGCTGCACCTGTCATCTGGAAAGTGAAACAAATGGCTGGGGGGGGGGGGTGGAGAGGCTGAGGGTAGAGGTGACTCCTCCAGCCAGCCCCTGCTGAGGCTTTTGTTTTGGTCACAGCTTGGTAGCCACGCTGTCATTGGCAGTGGCACAGCCAGCTTTACCAGAAGTAAACTGCAGAAGTCTTCCTCACTCTTTCACCGTCCTCACTAAACTCCTAGGGGCTCAGGCCACTCTCCCTGGCCTCAGGGATCTGTCCATCAGCCTGTGGGGACTTCAGAGTGTCCTACCCTCTGAGAGACAGTGGCCTGGGGACCAAATATGACGCCCAGTTCCACATTAGAAGAACCTCATCACCATGACCAGTCTTGAAATGCTGGAACTCACACAAGGAATTTCAGGTGACAAGAGTCCCTGTGTTCAGGCTTTCATCCCAGCCTGTGACTCTGCCCAAACTTGTCCTCAGTCTCAGACAGCTTGCCAAGGCCTTCCGACTGTCTCTCACTCAAAAAGGCTTCTCCTCTATCCTCCAGCTTGGGGCTGCCTGGACCTCACCTGCTACACTGACTACCTCTGGACTGTCACCTGTGTCCTGGAGACTTGGAACCTCCACCCCAGCACACTAACTCTCACCTGGTGAGTAGCCATGCCTCCCGGGCTGAGGAACTGCTGGGAGAGGGTGGCAGGATGGGAGGAAACCCTGGGCTGAGCTGACCTGTGGCGTGCTCAGCAAGAAGTTTAGCTGCAAACAAGGGCCCGTCCCTCCCACCAGCAATGTCACCCACCACCGGGACTGTGAGCTGAGAGCCAGGTCCCCATCCTTTCCGCCCCGTGGGAGTTAAAGAGCCAAAGCATTTATCACCACCCCACCTGACCAGTGTCCCTGGAAGTTCTGTCAGAGCAGAGAATGAAGCTTGCATGCCTCTAAGCACAGACCTGCGGGTGTTCAGTGGCGTTGGACAGAAAGGAGGGGAGGAACTTGCCCAGCCTTCCTACAGGACAGCTGTCTACCCACTGTCACCGACAGAGACAGGTTTAGGTCCAAATGCCCATAGCTGAGAGCCGTTGCCCTGAGCAAGGTAGTGAGCGCCTGGTCCTCGGAGGAATGCAAGCTGTGTCTGGACTCAGTGTGCTGGACACTGCCGGGAGGGGGCTGTCCCCAGGAGACCCTCAGCCCTACCTCCAGCCCCTCTCACCCTCATGTTTTGAACTCCTGCCCTGCCCTGGGCACTGAGTTCCACTGTCCCCAGCCATGCGTGACTGACTGGTCGCTCTGTCCCTGAAGGCAAGATGAGTACGAGGAACTGCAGCACAAGGAAACCTCCTGCAGCCTGCATAGGTCAGGCCACAACACCACACACGTGCAGTACACGTGCCACATGCCCTTGTCTGGATTCATGTCTGATGATGTTTTCACCGTCAACATGATGGACCACTCTGGCAACATTTCCCAGGAGTGTGGCAGCTTTGTCCTGGCTGAGAGCAGTGAGTACCATGAACCCCAAGCTGAGGAGGACCCAGGACCTTTCTCTGACCTCAACGCAAGCTCTTCTCATGCCATCAAAAGCTACTGTCCTTAGAGCATCCTTTTTAGATGCACTGCTTTTAGCTAAGATGTGCTGGTTTGGTAGGGGATTTGGTCTCAGTGCCCAAGAGGAGCATGGAAAGGTTGTGAGGCTCGGAAAGATGTGAGGTGGGACCCAGCTCAGCCCTCCCTGTCTACCTGACCCTGGACAAGGTATACCTTGTAAAGACCCTTTAAACATGACCTCCTAGGATTCTGTTCCTAGTAATGAGCACCAGTCAGCTAACATGGACTCCTCCCATCTAGATGCAAGGGGCCTAAAGTTAGGAGAGCCCCAGGGTGGATCTGGCTGCAGCTGTCCCCAGAGGCTGAGATGGGCAAAGGAGGGATTTGGGGCAGCTGCTTTGGTACATGGCAAAGGGTGTATCTGTTTATTTTTATGCATCTCCTTCTTTAGGAGAGAAATTGAAAACCACAGAATGAGGGCACCTTGCTTGGGGATTTTTCACACTAAGGCACTAACATTAAATCTTAAGAAACTTCCTTCAGCCTTCTGGATTTCCAGCTTCTGCTTCTTGCTTTTGCTTTTGTTTTTTCTTTTCTACCAAGAAAGCCCAGAGGATCTTGGTCTGTATGCCTGTCCCCAGCTGGGCTGGGCAGGGCCTGAGTTCTGGCTCCAGCCTTTAAGCCTGGGAGTGCCCTCTCTTCCCCCACAGTCCCCAGTCCTGAGTCACTGTTGTGATGTTTCACCCAGATCTAGTCCAAGCAACAGGGGCTGTGGCCAGGGAGTGCTTTGTTCAAAGCCACCCAAGGCCTTTGGGGAACATCAGGAGGGACTCTGCTTCCTGCAGATTCTTACCCTGTTTCATCTTTTTGGGTCTTCCTCCAAGTCAAGCCAGCTCCCCCTTTCAATGTGACCGTGACCTTCTCTGGACGTTATGATATCTCCTGGCGCTCAGATTATGAAGAACCTGCCTTCTATGTGCTGAGGGGCAAGCTACAATATGAGCTGCAGTATCGGAACCTCAGAGACCCCTATGCTGTGGTGAGGTGGCAGGGCTTTGGGGTGGGAGCAGCAGGGGTATCCAGGCAGGTCCCCGCATAGTGAGGTAAGGAACAGGACTTGGCACTCCCTCGCAGCATGTAACCCTCTCCTACCTCCCCTCACTATGTCTCCACCTTGACTTCTCCCAGTCCACCTCAGTTACAGTGGGGCAAGTTTGGGAATAGTCCACTTGCTTCAAATGTGAGGCTACTTAAGAGGGCACAGCTGGAAGGTTCCAGAACGTCCCACTGTTTAGACAGAGATTTGGGCTTCTAGAATTATACGTCTATTAGAATGGTCCTGGTTGAAGATGTCCATAAAGGGCACCATCTAGAATGTTCCCAGGGAGACTTCTATAGCCGTCCATTGACAAGATGCCTTAATTAAGGACTTCCAAAAAGGTACACTGTTGAGGATGTCCTATGTCATCTGAGACATGGAGCCCCGGGACTCACTGTCTGTGAAGCTTCTGGTTAACGATGTGCAGAAGTGCCCATGGTTACTCCCAGGACATTGACAGTCTGGGGTGGGTCCACTGCCACAGAGAGGGAGCCCTTTTTCCAGGCAGTTCTAGTCAGGATGCATGCTCCCTGAGGTGCCTGCCTGCTGTTACCCCAGGGGAAGGCCTCTGCACCCCATTGATGGCTTGGGGGACCATAGAGCATCGTGTTTCTTCCATCCTCCCAGAGGCCGGTGACCAAGCTGATCTCAGTGGACTCATATAACGTCTCCCTTCTCCCTGAAGATTTCCACAAAGGCTCTCTCTACCAGCTGCAGGTGCGGGCAGCACCCCAGCCAGGCACATTATTCAGGGGGACCTGGAGTGAGTGGAGTGACCCTGTCATCTTCCAGACGCAGGCTGAGGGTGAGTGTGACATTGGTGGGAAACCTCACTTCTGGTACTAAATCATGTCCTGGTGCAGCTTCATCAGCCCTGAGGTTCACGGCATGGCTGGGAGGTATGTGCTCAGTTATCCAACCCCCCATGCAGCCACTCATTGTGAGGGGAGCTGCTGCTTCTGATGGTACATTTGACTCCTAACCCTGAGGGGAGAGTCATTGCCCCGTTTTACAGAAGAGGAAACTAAGGCTCAGAGAGATGACATCACTTGCCTGGGATGAGAATAAAATACCTGTTATAATCATCTTGATAGAGTAGAAGGGTTACTTTAGCTTATGGTTTGTCTCAGGATTGCAAGGCCCTGTTGCATTGGGGGAAGTGTATGACACTGTTTACCTCATGGTAGTCAGGAAGCAAAGACAGAGGAAGGGCTGGGATCCCAATATTCCTTTAGTGTGTCTATAATGACCCAACCTCCTCCCACTAGGCTCTGAGTTCCAAAGGTCCTACCACCTTCCAGTAGCATCCCAGGCTGCGACCACACCTCTGACCTAAGAGCCTTTTGGGGGAGGAGTCATTCCACAAACCCAAGGAGAAGGATCAGTCCCAACTTCCTCCCAGCCCTCCACCCCACCCCACTGTCCCCAGCACACCCACCCACATACTTCTGGGAGACTTTACTGTTGGACCCACGGTTTGCTCTCTATGCAGAGCCCAAAGCAGGCTTGGACCCTCACCTGATGCTGCTCCTCATGATCGGCTTGACCCCTGTCCTGATCTTCATGGGTCTGAAGATTCACCTGCCTTGGAGGTGAGGCCAGGGGCTCAGGGAGGCAGAGAAGGGGTCAGCCTGGGCCACAGCCCCTCCAACCAAGACCTATTCTGTCTGGGCTGGTGACTTGGTGAGAGCAGTGATGTGAATGAACAGCGTGCATGCTCCATGTGCTAGACACTGTAGAGCTCCTGCCCCAGCTCAATGGCACCCCACTCTTCATACAGGAAAAACTGAAACCCAGAGTAGTCAAGCTACTTGCCGAGAGTCTCACAACTGTGAAGCGGCAAGGGTCGGGTAGAAACTTCGTGTTCTTTGAGAGGACCTTGACTGTGACGTTGTCCAGAGAGTGAACTTTGAGGCCCGAGGGGTGATCACTTACCCCTCCCCATCCCTTCATTTCAGCTTAGGGTGGTCTGGGATCTGCTTTACATACGGGGCTTCTGCTCTGCATGGCGTGGAAAGAAAGGAGGCCGCTGATTCAAACCAGAACGTACCACCTCGGTACCACAAGTGCTGCAGCAGGCTGCTCTATGCAGACGCCTTTGATAAGTGACAGAGTGGGGCTCTGCACATGCTCATTTTGTTCCCCTTCAATGAGATGCTCAGAGACAGAGACTGAGAATCTGGAAGGGAGAGACCAGGGTGCCAGTCACAGCTGACGGGGGCAGCATGGGCTCCTCCCGGCTCCCACCATGGTAGATGAGGAAGTCAAGGTCCCAGAGGGCAGTGTGTGCCCAGCCCACAATAGATGGCAGAGACAGGAACTTGAGCATCTGCAGGAAGCTTGGGGGTAGGGTAACTGCTGCTTCCGTTTTACTGATGGGTGGGCAGGAAGGTGCCTGGCAATAGAAGCTGTTGCTTCTGCAGGAGAGAGGCCAGGCCTCCTACTTGCTGCCACAGGGCTTTACACACCCCTTTCTTTGCAGACTGTGGAAGAAGATATGGGCACCAGTGCCCAGCCCTGAGAGTTTCTTCCAGCCCCTGTACAGGGAACACAGTGGGAACTTCAAGGTGAGACACCTTGGCTGCACCCTCTGGATTGTTGGCCCCTTTGGGGGAGCCCCACCCACTCTCACCCTGATCCCAAGACCACTTTGTGAGCCCAGAGTATTCAGGCCCAACCTGACCTGGAGCCAGTCTTCAGTTTCCCTATTCTGCAAGGTACAGAGCTGGTCTTAGACTTAGATATTGTGATGTATTTCCAGCTTAGAATTACCATGAAAGTGGAAAACTGGGTGACCCCTGGGTGCATGAGCTGGGTGCCTGGGGTTTCCTGTGGTGGCCTTGATCTATGGCAGGGAGCAAATCCTACCTGGGAAGGACCTGTCCTACCCCACAGTGCATCCCTCTCCCTGCCAAGTACCGCTGCCACTACTGACATTTCAGAGTATCTGCCCAGCACTGCTGCGCAAACCCAGCAGGGCGGGAGGCATCAGAGAGAGGATATGATGTCAGGATAGGGAACAGCCACCTGCAGCAGCACCTGGAGGTCAGAGCAGCAGGGCACCCAAGGGACACCTGTTGTGCACCTGGCCCGTGGCTGCCCTTTAACAGTAGCTCCTGCAGTGGGGTCCCAGCAGCCCTGGGTCCAGGAGGAGATGCAGGCCTTCCAAAGCAGGGGAAGGGTGTGCCCACAGCCCTGCCTTACCCCTGAAACTCAGCACCTCGGCCTGCTGTGCCCGGTTGATGTTGCTGTTAATCTTGTGTGCCACGCACTGTCAGCAAACAAGCATTACCTCACTCAATCCTCAAGACACTGCAGTGGGTGGGGCCATTCCATAGCTGGGGAAATGAGACACAGAGAGGGCAAGGATCTAGCTCAAGGCCACACAGCTACTAAGAAGTGACTCCAGGTCAGGGATAGTGGACCGTTGTGGTTCTGAGATGTTTTTTCAGGGGACCTTCTCAGAACTGGAATTTTGCTCTACAGAGTGATCTCAGTCAGCTCAATGGAGGCTCTCCTATTTGCTCCTATGTCCTGGCAGGCAAGGGGCAAGAGGGTTCTCAAGGCTTCAGGGCCACTGTCTCAGTCCAGTCCAGATCCCCTAAAGGCCTTTCCTTGTGGCTTGTGGCTTGTTATTGATTCACTCCATCCATAAACATTTGGGGTAAATCTACTGTGTGTCAGGTACTGAGGACACAGCTGTGAACAGGGCTCACTTCTCCATCTAGTGTGGACACACAGCAGAACTAAAGACTTCAGGAAGTCAGGGTATGGGCTGGGTCACTTAGACCTGAGGACACAGGAACCTGGTGCCAGCACCCAGCCGATCCTAGGCTGGGGCACTGGTTACTAGAGTGAATACGACACTGAAGGCAGTCTGTTCTTACTGCAGGAGGGGACACGGGCCCTGAAAGAGGACAGGATTGGGGCTCCCTGGACAGGGGTTCATCACGGTCCTGTCTCTCTCTCTCTCTGCTAGTGTCTTGTTCCTCTGCTCTCCCTGTCTTTGGCTCGTCTCTGTGTCTCAGTGTCCATGTGTCTTTGGCTCTGTCTGTTCACACCCAAGCATCTACCCCAGCCAATGACTTTCTTTCTCCTAGAAATGGGTGGATACCCCTTTCACAGCCTCTAGCCTGGAGCTGGCACCACAGAATCCCACAGCAAACTCGGTCCTACAAGTGCATGATGGACATTCATCATCATACCCAGCCAAGGGAAAGAAGTTCCTGGGGCCACCAGGTCTGGAAGAGCAGCTGGAGTGTGATGGAGTGGCCGAGCCTGGCCCCTGGTGCACAGTTCCCTTGGTAGCTGGCCCAGGGCACTCAGCCTACAGTGAGGAGAGAGACCGGCCGTATGGCTTGGTGTCCATTGACACAGTGATTGTGGGGGATGCAGAGTGTCCATGTGCCTGGCCGTGTAGCTGTGGGAATGATGGCTACCCAGCCCTGAACCTGGACGCCGGCCCTAATGCAGAGGATCTGCTCTTGGTCGCAAACACCACTTTTCTGCCCTGTGGCTGTGTCTCAGGTGGTGGCCTCAGGCTGGGAGGTTCCCCAGGCAGTCTCCTGGACAGACTGAGGCTGCCCCTTGCCGAGGAAAGGGACTGGAGAGCAGGTCCACCCTGGAGAACTGGGTCTCAAGGAGCGGGCTCTGAGAGCGAAGCAGGCTCCCCCCCTGGCTTGGACATGGACACTTTTGACAGCGGCTTTGCGGGCTCAGACTGTGGCAGCCCCGTGGAGAGCGATGAAGGGCCCCCTCGCAGCTATCTCCGCCAGTGGGTGGTCAGGACCCCTCCACCTGTGGACAGTGAGGCCCAGGCCAGCTAGCATACGAGGGCCAGCTGTGAGGAGAAGAGGCCAGAAGCCTGTTGTCTCTGGGAGGGCCTTTGAGCCTGACATTTACAGTGTGAATATGTAGGTATGTGTGTGTCCTTGTGTGGCTTGGGTGTGTGTGAGCACATCCATATGTGAGAAGCGCATGCCTTGTGTGCACTGTCATACCTGTGTGTCTGTCTGAGCTCACTGTGTGCATGCATGCGTGTAGGCGTCTCTTAGACATGAGCCCCTGACTCCTCCCCTGCAGGCTCCCCACGGTCAGTGTCAAGAGACCGGTCCAGATTGCTGCCCCAGGGCACTATCACCAAACCCAACCCTAGCAGGTGCCATTGTCTTCTCTCCTGGGCAGGGGATGGAATGAGCCTCTAGAGTCCATCAGAGTGGGAAGGCTTGTGGGGAACCTAGGGATGTAGCTATGAATCCCAGTTTGGGTGGCTCCAGGCCATGCAGCCTGGAGAGGCCACGTCTGAACTCTGCTGACTTGGCTTTCCTGGACTTTAGGAATGGTCTGGCTGCCCCAGCTCAGCCCTGTGTTGTTTACAGCCCCTTTCAGCTTCTCGATTCGTGGCTTCTAGGACCAGGTGCATGCCCCAAGGTGGGAGAATGGAAAAAGTCAGCCTACACCTCCAGCCTGGGTACCTGTGGAGAGTCCTGCAAGGGCACTAAATGGGATTCTGGGCTGTGACGTACACAGCCCGGTCTCTCAGAAGCAGTACCACCAACCAAGGTTTTTTGTTTGTTTGTTTTTTCCTGGCTTCTTATTAAAAAGAAAATTCCTATAAGTACTCAGAAAATATTAAGTATCAGGCATGGGGAGAAGGTACAGAGCATATTACCCTCTATATGACACCCACAGAGTGCAGGGAACACAAACGAGCCAACAAGAAGCAGCTTCTAGGGGCTGGAGAGATGGCTCAGTGGTCATTGACTGCTCTTCCAGAGGAGCCAGGTTCAATTTCCAGCACCCACGTGGCAGCTCACAACTGTCTGTAACTCCAATTCCAGGAGATCCAAAACCCATGGCAAAACACTAATGCACATTAAAAAAAGAAAGAAGGAAGGAAGGAAGGAAGGAAGGAAGGAAGAAAGAGAGAGAGAGAGAGAGAGAGAGAGAGAGAGAGAGAAAGAAAGAAGGAAGGAAGGAAGGAAGGAAGGAAGGAAGGAAAGAGAGAGAGAGAGAGAGAGAGAGAGACAGAGAGAGAAAGAAAGAAAGAAAGAAAGAAAGAAAGAAAGAAAGAAAGAAAGAAAGAAAAGAAAAGAAAAAGTAGCTTCTGGGCACTCTGTAGCCAGTACCTGCTCTTCCCCTGCCTGTCCTTGGTGCCATGTTTATCCTGGGGACTTAGAGAAGGTCCCCTAGCATCCAGTGATTCCTGTGAGCATGCTGCGTGAGGGAAGCTAAGAAGTACTGGGTGGTATCGGAACAGTTCTCCCCGGACAGCAGGGTAGTACAGGAGCTAGACAGTGCCAAAGTTGTCGTTTCCCTCCCTCCTTTCTGCTCCCTCCTCTTCCCTCCCTTACCCTTTGTCCTTTTCTTCTTGAACGGTCTGTTCTTCCTGCAAGGGTGCCCACTTGAGATGTGGTGTGGTATTTGCCAAACAAGATAGGGTTGAGACAGGGGAGAGCCTGATCTGCTCTGGACACTGTGGGAAGCCTCCATCCTGGTTGGGATTCCAGGATGTAGCATCTCCCCTCCATGGCCCAGGGAGAAAGGCTGTCCACCTGTCCAGTCTGCAGAGCTGGACTGGAAAGCAGTCAGCCGAAAGCTCCCTCAGACTCATGTGTAAAGCAGGCTAGCTGGTGGAATTACCCAGGGAATGCGGGAATGTCCTCAGTATCTGACTCAGGACTGGAAAGTTCTGGAACACTGGCAGTTTCAACAGTGAGACTGCACCTAGGACCAAGGTGTGTATGAGGCTTTCAGAGCAGCAAAAACCACAGCTCCTTTCCTGCACGTGCTCACAGACCCACCCTGCTGCACCCCCGCCCCCAGACACCTAGACCAAAGTGTGCTGTGGTTTTCACATCCTCTGGGAGCCACAGACTGCAGGTGCTCTTGGCAGCTCTCCAGGGAGCCAGTTTAGCCCCCCCCCCCCGCAGCAGGGAGAGCCCCTCACTGGGGTGTGGGCAGGAAGAACATCCAGGGCTCCATTTTTGAAGGGACACCTTGTGAAGAAACACGGATGCAAAGTTGGAGGCAAGAGCTGGACCGCTTAGGAGGAGTTAGTAGTGGGTCAACAGGAAGATGGTCAAAGGTGTGAAGGCATGACAGCCGGATGGAGAGACAGACACACTGCACAAGAGCGGGTGGACAGATACATCTATGAAGCTAGCTGCTCGGTCTGCTCCCAGTTTTACCCCCGCCCTACATACAACAGGTGCTTAATAAAGTTTTAATAAAGCCTGGATTGTAGCTCTCTTATTTCCAGGATCTCAGGCTATGAACTAGATGACTCTAGACACGGTTGGTGAGGGATGTCTTCTGGCTGGGAGGAGCTGGTCAGCTGCTGATGGGCACCGAGGGCACAGCATGAGGCCTGAGGAAGCCTCACCTAAGACCGGAGTTGCTAGTAAGGTTCTCTGGAAGGATGGGAGCTTCACATCACACTCCACAAGAGTGCATAGTCATTGATGTCCAGGCTTTGCCCATCTTGGCTTTGAGGGGATGGGGCTATCCCTTGGGCAGGATGAGCCGGGCCTGTCTAAGATCTGTCACTGAAAAAATCAAAGAGGCAAACCTCTTAGCAAATACCCATGGGGGCCTGCCACTTCGTTAGCTCTGGAGACAGGGCACTAGACTCCTCCCCCTAGACTCCCTTCCCCCGCCCCCCCAACCCAGGCCACTGTGTAGTCAAGGCAGACATGTGACCTGAGCTGCTTCATGCTTTTCTCTGTAGCTGTGCTGGGGCTAGAACCCAGGACCTCACAGACGCTAGGCGGGTCTTCTATGACTGAGCTAGCATCCCTGGTCACCCTTCTACTTTCCCTATTTTGAGTCAGGGTCTACGTTGCCTGGGCTAGTCTTGAAGTCTTGATCCTCCTGCCCTAGCTTCTGAACCCCGAGGCCTGCTGTTTCATCCTTTCCTCTGGGAACACAGAGCTACCAGCCTGGAGCTGCTGGATCGGGGATCGGGGAGGCAACAGGAGAGAACAGCTGGCCTGAGGCGCTGAGAGGTAGAACCTGGGAGCTTCTGGATCGAGCCATGCCTGACTGAGGCACATGAGTGTAGTTAGTAGTCATTGTGCGCTTCACAGGTTCCAGTGTTTGGCCTTCTAGTCATGTCAACATCCCAGCCTCATGGGGTCAGAGAAGATGCAAGCAGAAACAGGAAGTCATCCTTTCTGATGGAGCACTTATCTGGGAGCCACAGTGCCTCCTAGTCATCTTCCGGTGCCATGGGCATTGGTGGAGACTGAGCTGGCCATCTGTGATGCTCTCTGCCTGAGGACAGGATTGAGTTTCCTGCACCTGTGACAGTATGAAATGTGAGCCCCAAATGAACTCTTGTCATTTGATGCTGCAGAGGTGTGACTGTTACACAGCACACCCCACCTTGTCCTGACCCAGTGGACCAGTTGACACATCTCCCATTTGTGTGTGTAAGCTGGTTTGAGGTGGGTTCCTGTTGCTTGTGGCAGGAAGTGCTCTAGCATCCTAACAACTCACAATGAAAAGACAACTCCCATCCTAAGGACCTCTGGGAGAGGAGAGGAGGGGGCTGGGGGCATGGTTCACAGGCACAGTGCTTGTGTGACATTCAAGTCCTGAGGAAGGGGGATGAAAAGGATCAGGGGCCAGGCAGGGTTGCTTAGAGCTGTTTATGGCCTCACACTGAGCTGGCCTCTGACATCAGGTGGCACTCCTCCTCTGCCCTCCCAGATTGTCTTGAAAGTCACATTGCCTCTGCCAGGGTCCCAGCAACCTCCCCCAATGTCTCCAGTGCATTCCCACTGTGACGTGGGTCTCCAGGGTCTCATGCAGGAAGGAGACAAGGGGAAATAAAACCCACCTCTCCCCCTGAGAACAGAAGCCCCAGGGAAGAACTCCCCAAGTCCACTGAGCCCCCTGCGAGCTGTGTTCCTCTTGGACTCTCCAGTGGATGGAAAGATCCTTGTGTGGGGGGCTGTGCTACCTGGATGCGGCTGCCACTTACGGGGCAGCACAGCCCACCACGGCCCATCCAGCCTGACACACCACAGGAAGTAGGTGGAGGACTCCCAGAGAACGAAGGGGCAGCTGGTGATGAGCCTTACCTCCTTGTGGCTGTAGCTTTTCCTGCGGGTACATAGACGACCAACTGGAGAGGAGCCCTGCTGTCTAGAGCCGTCCACGTGTGCAAAGGTGTAAAGGACACGGTCCAGTTTGCACGTCACCTCCGTGTGACAACTAACTGTGGTGGGGGCCCTTATTCCCAGCTGCAGCACACACCTGCCTGGCTTTGTTCCCCAACAAACATGTTAACAAAACCCACCTGGACTTTGCTGCCTGCCTGTCCCTATCCCTGAGGCCAGGACTGAAGTTGCTGTGTGTCAGAGCCCAGATGGGGCAGGGTTCTGAACAGATGCTCAGTATGGGAAGGGAATGAACGGAGGGATGGCAGAGGGGAGAAACTGCCCTCACAGGACCTGCAGAAGACAGGAAAGGGGGCAGAGTTCCCAGGAAGCTTGTGGAGGCCAGAACTACTCATCTCTGTAACCCCAACCACGGGACAACCTGAGGTCCTGTCCCCAATAATTTGGAAGTTTTTCTTTCCCAACTTGACAGCCCTAGGTAGGAACTTTCGTCTTGTGCTCTTCAGTGAGCATGGTGCTGACTCGCCATCCCTCCACCACAGGTGCTGTGGAGGGAGCTCTGAAGCAGGCAGCCTGACGGGAAAACCATCACACCTGCCCTACCACTAGCTTCCCACTTTGTAGAAGCTGTTTTAACCTTGTGGGCCCTCAGTTTCCTCATACATGAAACAGGCACACAGTCATGTGACACGAATTCTCTGGAGTGTCCAGAATGGTGTCTGATGTGTATGCAGGTGTGTGCTGCTCTTAGTAACACCGTTTTTACAGGAAGTCACCCAGGCCCAGGGAGGTGTCACAGGTTGCTGCTGCCCCCTGCTGCTGAGCAGGAGTCATTGACAGCTTTCCAGCTCTCAGCCATCCAGAGAGAACAAGGGACTCTGGTCAGAGTTGTGGGTGTTGAGGCCCGAAAACAAAGCGGCAGTTTAATTCAGCAAGGCCTGAACTCCAGCCCTCGAGTGAATGGGACTACTTTGGGCACTGAGGGATGGTGAGAGATATGGGCGCGCACACACACATTCACACAGCTGGAAAACTAGTGCAGTCAGAGGCCGGGGGAAGGATGGGGAGCCAAGATCAGAAGGTAAGAGGTACCTCACCAAAGGTCCCATACAGGCTGCTCTAGTCCTAGGGAGAGCCAGCTGAAATGCAGAGGATTCTGACAGCAATAGAGTGACTATAACCTGAGTGGGGCTTGGAGAGGGAAGGGGCTGAGCCCCCTAAACAGGCTGGAGGATGAAGACCCTGCATGAAACGTGCTTTGGGGGTAGGGGCGAGGGTGGGGGCTGGCTGGGAAGCCCTGTGAGCTTGCTCAGGGAAGGCAAGTGTAAACTCAGGCTCCAGTGCTGGAGGCTGCCCTGGTGTCTGAGCGGCTCTGGGGGTCCCGGGGATGTTACGGAAGGAAAGCGAGCTGCATACGAAATGAGCTGCATAATGGGCATCTTTGACATCAAATGGCACGAAGGCCTGTGTCTCCCAGGGTGTGCCCACATGGGTGTAAATGCAAAAGGCCTCCGAGTGTCCTGGAGAGGCAGGTAGAGGCCTGAGCCGTGTGTGCAAGTTCTATGTCCTAAGGAACCACTCGCGTGTCATTCACCTGAAGAAATCAAAGACAGACTAAAGAGGGCCAGACTGTAGGTGGGCAGGGAACTGTCCACAGCTGAGGACGTGCTGTTCTGCGCAGTGTGGCGGGCCAGGTGGCCCAGTCCTTGGTGAGAAGTGACAAGGCCAGGTGAGGCCGGCCAGCATTGCTCTAGGGATGGGATGCACAGCAGCCCTGTATGGCCTCTTCCTGGAGTCTTTGTTACTGGTGGCTTACCATTCCTTCTATTCGAAATCGGAACTTCTCAGCAGCCCAGCAGTTCTCTGGTTTCTAGCTGAAGGCCTCCTTCCTCCTGTCTTCCCCTGGGACTCTGGAGTCCTCTTGACTCAGCAGCCTGCTGTGGTTTCTGGAGATCTTTGTGCAGCATTTGGAAAGGCTGCTGCTACCTAGCTGTTTGGGTGGACGGTCTGAGGGTGGACGGACAGGCAGATGGATGTATGATTGGATGGGCAGACAGATGCATAAATGGATGACAGATGAAAGGACATGAACTGGTGGCTACAACCAAGAAGTGAGGGGCTTTGGGAACAAGTGTTCAGATAAGCCTTGAATCTGCTTGAGTGTACCCTCAAACCCCACGTCCCCTCCCCAGACATGCTTTCCAAATGGTCCATGTAGGAGGTCTTGGGGAAGACGGGTACTGCCAAGCTGAGTCCATGCTTGGTGCCCTTCAGCTCCCCAGGCCTCCCATCTCAGCCGAGACCTGGATGGACGGCAGAACCTGGCTGCTGGCTTCCAGCTCGTGTGCAGTGTAAACAGGCAGGGTCTGCTCCTGAGCCCAGCGCCTTCATTGCCCCCCAGTTTTCCAGAATGTTACCCAGGTCAGTTTTACACTGTTGTGTGTCTGTGCTGGGCTCCCTGTCTTGGGCCCATCCTCACCTCTTTTCACAGGGGTGTGGCTTAGAGTGATCAGGGCAGTGACATGGAGGATGAGACAGGCCGCAAAGCTGGGCGAGGCCACCAAGTGCCCTGCCCTTTAAGTAGGCAGGAAAGGTGGACAGGGAGGGGCCCAGGACTGAGGAGGCTCAGGCCAGCTGTGGCGAGTGGTCTGTGGCTCTCCTGATGGTCATGAGGGCAAGTCTTGCTGCTAAGACTTGCTTGCATTTTTACAAAAAAAAAAAAAAAAAAAAAAAAAAAAAAAAAGATGAAAATCTAAATTTTCTTTCTCCCATAAGGTGAAAACTCAAGGTTTTTAACCACTGCCAAGAACAAGTTAAATGTCTTGCTAGAGAACCTGAAGGGACCAGATCCTCCCAGGCAGGGCTAGGAGCTGCTAAAGGATGCCATGCTGCCCCTTCCCAGGACCAAAGATTACCACCCTCTCCAGGAGCCACCAACTTGGGCACCCACACTTGGCTGGAAAGTAGGGGAATCCCTTGGGGACCAACCATTACTAGGCAAACACATAAAACTAATGCATTTGATCTCACTTTAATTAAAAAATAAATAAATACATGCCAGGGGCTTGTATCTAATGAGAAAAGAGCAAAATAAAACAAGAACAAAACAAACAAAAGCAAAACCTATAGGCCTTGCTTCTGGCAGGAGGGGTCCCCATGAGAGTCAGAGGCCTAGGCTTGGTTCAGCCCAAGTTGGGATGTCCTACCTAGAGAGGAGCAGACTCTGCTAGGTATCCCTGTGGCGTGTCTCCACAAGGCCCTTCCTCTCTGAGTCTGAATGGTGTCATGGGTGCCAGGTGACTGAGGGCTTGGCCATCCATCAGCTCTGCTGCCCAAACAATATCCATCCTTGCAGATACTGCTGATGTTGGAGCCTGAGTTCAGAGCAGGACGTGGGCCTGCAGGAAGGCTGGGCACCTTGGAAGCAAGAGCCACAGAGTGGAGGGGACTGAAGTCACCCGGCAGCTGCTACAAGTGGGCTAGGCCCACCAGAGATGCAGTAACATCACTGTGAGGGACAGGGCTCCCGGGGCAGTCCAGGATGAGCTACAAAGCATGGGCAGAGGCTCCTCCACTGGCCCGGGCAGCATCTATAAGTGGATCCACTTATTCCAGTTGACATCGTGGGGGAAGACACGGCCCAGACGGATGGTACAGTCCAGCGTAGGCTCATAGAAGGTGACAGTGCTCTCGGGGCAGGAGAGTGCCTCAGCCTCACTGGCCTGGCCCTGGCCCTCCACCACAGGCTTGGAGAAGAGTGAGACGGACGCTGGCTTCCTCAGCAGGCGCTTCTGGATACAGCCGAGAGACTCCAGACCCTGCGGATACAGACACGCGGGGTTACACAGGTGCTGTCCCCAGGCAGAAGATGGCCGGGGGCAGGACTTAGCAGGAAGGTTTAGGTCAAGATGGGCAGGAGAAACGATGGCAGGTATGGGTCTCACAGTGACAAGGACCTCTGGAGGACAGACAGGTACTCTTCAGCCACCAAAGCCTTCCCACCACCTGGTTGGCCCCACATGAAACTCTGCCTGGAATGACTGCTAGGAAGTTCAGGGAATGTCACACTAGGTGTCCAGTTCCTTGTGTGCTAGGAAGCTGGGGCCCAGGGCACCATGGGAATGGGAGCTCAGGGCAGCCACCAGCCCAGGCTGGGAAGCAGCTGGTTGTGGAAAGTAGTGGTCACATGGTCCTCAGTCTTCTATACCATCCCATTTATTTACCTCGGGTTCCTGAGGATCTGTGCGCATGTGACCCCAAGTGAGTCTGGAGGACAACAACAGGGGGATAAAACAGAGCAAGGGCAAGTGTTCCCAAGGGACAGGGAGCCTGCTTCAGGGGTGGGCCGCAGCAGGCCAAGGGAGAAGGGTCAAGAGCCAGGCAGGGCCTCAGCGACAGTAGCAGACCCCTCTGCCGATGGAAGAAGGCACTGAAGGTAAGCTGAGGTGGTGATACCTGGGGTGTAGCCTTCCATGGACCTGACCCACCCTATGTGCCCCACCCCATAGCTGGGCTCAGATGCCCTGGGCCCTACCCGGAGCAGCTCAAGCACGGCAACAGGCTGTAGGACCCCCTGGTAGTACTGCAGCAGGCAGCTCTCAGGAACACCAGGCCTGGACATGATGTGGTACAGCACGGCTTCCATCATTCCTTTGCACACGGGCATATTCAGGCGCCCGTCCACACCACGCCAGGGGCGACCAATGAAGCACACTCTTTCACAGCCACTGTGAGACAGACAGTTGATGTCAGAGACTGAGGGGACATGACGGTCACAGACAGGCTACTCTGGCTCAGGGAGGCCCAGGACTTGGCCACTATCTGCCCACGGCTCTCCAGCCTCTATTTGCTCCCTGGCAGGGCAATCTCTGGCTGAGTGCAACTGTAGCCTCGACCAGGGGCTCCTCCCTGCTGGCTCACTCACAGATCTCCCCACACAGCAGCTCTGCCTCTGGCACAAAGCTGACACTAACCCAGGGTTGATGGGCTGTATGGAGCAGGTCTCGGTAGCTCTGGTAGCCATGGCTGAACCCTGGAGGGTTCATCTGTGCCCTGGGGGCAGATCCAGAGTACAAAGCCTTAGTGGGCTGAGGCCACATACACATGGAGGGAGAAACTTGTGGAGGGTCTCTGTGGGCTGACCAGGGAGGGCCACTGAAGGTGCCTCTTCAAGGCAGAAAAGTGCAGCCCTTCTGATATGCCATCTCTCAGCTACAGGATTGAGCGGCTGCCCTGGGCAGGCAGCTCTGAGTTCTGGTTAATGTGGTCACAGGCTGGCTGTGAAGGCCCTTTCCTCATCTAAGATGGGTGTGAGGGTTCAGGGGGCCGTGGGAGGAGGCCCAAGAGAGGACCGATGAAAGTCCTTGGCTGGGAACCTCTGTTCAAGGCAAACTACCCAGGCTTGCACCCTATGAAGGAGCCTCATCCAGTGACTGACACTAGGTCACTAGCCTGGAAGCTGAGGTCATACTTTCTCCACGCGATGCCCCTCCCTGCCACAGCCTCCCATTACCTCTCCCATGCTGCTTGGGCCATGTTGCTCTCTGCAAGTCCTGGAAGAGAGGAAAATGTGGCAGACTCTTAGAAGGCAAAGTGGGAGGTCATGTCCCTTGTCCCCCATTCAACAGGTACCAAAGTGGATAAGCAGCGACCAGAAAGATAGCCTTCTACCCAGAGTATGGTACTCTAGTGGCTGAGGCCAGTACACCAGACGCTGCCAGTACATGGCAAGTGCAGAGCTGATCCTGGCCCAAGGGGACCCAGGTACAGTGAAGTCAGTAAGTACCTCATCTCCCAGCCAAGAGCCTTGACCACAGGGTAGAGTGTGTAATGCTCTCAGGCAACAACAGCTCATGGGAAAAGCAGCAGATCTCAAAGGGAAATCCCCTGCCACTGGCCAAGGCTCAGATGCTTCTAGGAATAAATGTACCGTCTAGAGAACCTCCCCACAGTCACCACAGCAAACCCGGTGCTCCCACGCCCAGGCTCTCCAGGCACGGTCCTGTAGGCACACCCACTGAGGGCAGGGCAGGTTCCCAGTTAGAGACAGGGCCAGAGCAGTCAAGTGAAGGACAGAAAATAGGGAGGTGTTGAGGTCAGTACCTCGGGGGTCTTCAGAGCCTTCTGGAAGCTGGAACTCACAGCCCAGCTGCTCCAGGCCGGAACCACCAACACTCTCTTGGTTCTCCTGCCTGGGGATCTCTGCACCTGCATCCTCAGGAGGCGCAAGCAGAGCCAAGGCCTGGGCCTCTATCTGCTCCTCTGCCCCAGGCCTGGGGCTGGCCGCCACTCGGACATCCTGGAGTGTGGGTCTTTTGGCAGGGAGACTTATGGCCTCCTCAGCATCAGTCTCATGGCTCTGCACAGAGCAGTGGGCACGCTTTTTGGTGCTTTGGGAGCTGTCTGGAGGCACTGCTGTCCCCTCAGAGGTGTGGTCTTCGCCTGTAGACCCCTCAGGGAGTCTGGCTTGGGAGTCATCCCCTGAGGCCTTGGTGTCTACTTCTGTGTCTCTCAGACGCATTGAATGCAGGAGCCAGGGATGGGCAGAGGCCATGGCCACCAGACGCACAGTGTTGCCTCCAACTTCCATCACTTGTTGCTGCTCCAAGAGGTCCTAGAAAAAGAGACACAGGGTCTGCCTGGGAAGAAGGCATGGTTTTCACTAGGTGGGTGATGTGTGGATGGCAGCGAGTGTCAAGTATTCTCAGCAAGCAGCAAGCCCAGGTCCAAAGGGACAAGCCTGATCCTGCCCTGGAGCTACAAGCTGCATGGGCCTTTGTGGGCTCTCTCTGTACCTACTGCATTACTCATGACATAGCCTGCTCCCGAAATCACAGAACTACTGCCAATGGATAGGACTCTGACTCTCCTGCCTCATGTGTCCTCCTGTGGGTCTTGACAGTCCAGCTCTACAAAGGCGGCCACTGTTTCAATACAATGACAAGACTCTGCTTGTGCTCAGGTCACATCTGCCCCCACTGTCCGCTTCTGTGCAGGAAGTGTCCCAGGAATCACCATCGCTCCTTTTTCCTATAAACCCTCAAGCCCAGGCCTTGCACCTTGCCTATGTAGCTCTGCCAGGGTGCTGAGGTCAGCAGAAAGTGCCTGGCTTGCAACCCTCTAGTGGTCAGCAGGCTCTTTCTCCACAGCCTGAGAATTTCTGAGGTCTCTCAGTTCCCAAAGTTACAATAAGTAAGGGTAAGAACACTTTAAACCACGCAAACAGTATCTCCTGTGCCAAGAGCTCCTCAGAGACACACGCCAGCTTCCACTATGGCTGGGTTTCCTGGAGTAGTCCTTGGAGGCTATAGTCCCAGTCAGCTCCATGTCCTACACAAAGATCCCAGATGGCAGACTCCACATCAGACCACTGTCTGCATTCTATTCCCAGAAGCTGCTTACAGAGACGAGAATGACATTCTTTAGGTCCAAAGGACCAAACAAGTGATGGGCAGTCCAGGGGATATGGGATGCCTGTGAGTTGGGGGAACAGAAGAGTCAAGGGAGATGTGGCCTATCCCCAGTAGGGCTAGCTGCTACAGGGCTCAGCCAGGCCCTGTGATGGAGTTAGGACTACGTCCTGACTTTTCAGTGAAAGGGAACCCCACCACCACAGGCATGCGCTTCTGCTCAGCAACGGTTGGCCCCAAGCTCAGCCCACCTGGACATAGTCTGAGAACGTCCTGGTCCGCTGGCCCGCTATCTTCTCCAAGGCAGGGAACTGTCTGCTTAGCTTCTCCCTGTCAACCCCGAAGCAGTCAGCAGCTGTCACAGTTTGCAGGATCTCCAGGGAAGCAGCCACATCCTCAGGGCTGTAGCCGGACTGTGCCATCTGGTGGGCGAACTCTTCTGGGCAGCAGGTGTGCAGCTGGGGATCCACTAGGCTGGTGAAGGAATCGGGGAGGCAGGATGGCCCCGCCTGGAGCTCTTCCAGAGGTGTGCCTGTGAACCCTGAGACCACGAGGAAAGCAAAATCAGCAAAAACCCAGCAATCCCTTCATGGGACCAACACATGTGGGATACTGAGGCAAGATCTGCTCCAGCACCAGTTCACTGCTCCCCAAGGAGTCACGGCTCACTTTCTGGGGACATACTGGGCCCTAGAAGTCAGACTCTTTGGTGCGTGACTACGGGCTGGACTGCAGCCCCACTGAGGCTGTACTGAGCTACCCCTTTCTAAAGCTCATGTTTTCCACACCCCGTAACCCTGAGTGACGCCTGGGCCACGTCCATGCAGTCAGGTTTTCGCTCTATCCAGGAGAGCTTCTTTCGCCGAGACAACAACCTATAGGTTGGCACTGTATTTTTGCCTGCTTCCAACTTCAGAAAAAGAGTTCTGACAGTGGATAAAAAGTGACAGTGACAGCTGGGTCTTTAATCCCAGCACACGGGAGGCAGAGGCAGGCGGATCTTTGTGAGTTCGAGGCCAGCCTAGTCTACAGAGCGAGTTCCAGGATAAGCTCCAAAGCTACACAGAGAAACCCTGCCTTGAAAAACCAAAATAAATAAATAAAATTAAAAAAAAAAAAAAAAAAAAAGAAGTGACAGTGATAGCAAACACCATCTGCCTTGACCATACAAAGGTCAGCTGGCTGCAAGGGCAGGGCCTTTCCACTCCCATTCTATGGCAGCCTGGACAAAAGTTAAGCTATCTAGCACTCCCTAGAGCTCCTCCATGAAGAAGGTGGGTGGTGGCAATGGAGCTGATGTCCCATCTTTCACAGCAAAGGGAGAGCAAAGGGATAAAGGACAAGATTCAACAGTGTCATCATAAACTACGGGACTCAAGGTTCTGGAGGTGTCACAAAGGAGATCAGCTAGGAAGCATGGACAGGCCCGATGAGGTGACCTCTATCAACAGCAATGCTGCTCTTCATGTCTCCAGCACTGTGTGCCTGGCCAGGGGCCTCAGGATTCCCCCGTAGCTGAACTGTGGCAGGACACTCACCAGTGGGCCCAAGCTGGGTGGGCGTAGGGGTGCTGCGCAGCCGGAACTTCACCTGGCAGGAATTGACCACGATGCTGTCATTGGGGTTCAGGTTGCGCGTACTGACCACTCCTGGCATTGTGTAGTAACCCCTCATCAGCAGGTACTTGGTGTGTGAGGCCTGATGGGCCTTTATTTCCACACCCTGGCGCTTGGCCCCTGAACCTTCATCCAAGTCTTCCTCCTCCTCATCATCATCCAAGCCTCCATCTTTTCCCAAGCTGCGGAAGAGAAGACAACTAGTTGGCTGACTTAGACCAAGTCCACCTGCTACACAGCCATCTTTGCCTTCACTGAGTGGCAATAGTTACTGTCACAGACACCATTCACTCCAGGTGCCCTCTCCCCACCACCATGTGTCTCTACTTGAGATAAATTTTTCTACATCACCATCCAAACCTTCCCATGAAGGCCCAGCTCAGCTCTGCCACAGTAAAGTACCTGGGCTCACATTTCCTTCTCTGCAGCACTCCCCTAACCCCTTGGAAAGTACCAGCAGGTAACTCACTGGACACTGCCCTGCCGATCCTAGTCACAAATCTGACAGATGGACAGATGCTGGCCCAGCAAGATCCCAGAACACCAGTCCCCTCTGCAAAGGTCCCGCACACCCACCAGATACAAAGCAGCAAAAGTCATGTTTGCTAATGACAAAAATCTGCTGGTGGCTGGAAAGATGGCTCAGTCAGTGCATGGGGACCCTAGCTTGGATCCCTACCACCCACACAAAAGGCTAGGGTGGGAGCATGTCTGTAATCCGAGTGCTGGGGAGGTGGATCGCCAGAGCTCACAGGACAGCCAGTCTAGCTGAGTTGAGGAGAAATTTGAGACTGTCTCAGAAAATGAGGAGAGTGGTAAAGGCACCCACTTCTGGCTTCTGCACCTGCATTCACATACACACACTCCCACAAGAACATGTATATATACTATGTGCATACTCCCACGAGAACATGTACATAGACCATACGCTCAGACCAGATGACTGAGCAGATAACCCTGTCCGTACTACAACAATGAGAGGAAATGACTACTCCTAATGGCTCAAGAATCTGTGTGTCCCCAAACTGTGACCAGAGTCACATGCACATGCTGCTCTGGGCTCTGACCTCTTCATGACCTCACTCTCCACCATGGAGCTGTCCACCACCACAATCTGCTCTGGAATTCTGACATCCACAGAGAGGAGGCCCAGGGAGAAGAGAGCCAGAGCTGTCACACAGTATCCTCCAGGGCTATCCAAAGAAAATGCCACCAGGTCACTTGGAGGGTCACTGCTATCCAGGTCCTTGAAGGAAAAATGATCAGGCTGGTCTAGTATGCTGGCGGCCCGGAGTCTGTCGTAGAACTGGAAGGATTCGGTGCAGATGGTGGTGGGAAATCGCCATGTGAAAAGCCTGTAGGCAAAGCAAGAAGGAGATGCTATTGAAGAGCTGCTGTTACAGCCTGTGCTGGCCTGCACCCTGTGCCGCCCCCAGCACTCATGCCCACTGTGATGGGAAACAGTGCTGCAGACCAGTATTGTGGGGGCATTTCTTCCCCCACTCACCTTGTACATCCAAGGTGGGGCCAGTTCATCTATGCCAAAGGCCTGGCAACGCCTCATGCCAACAGCTGGCAACCCAAGGAGGAGGAACCTCCTTTTGTGACAGTTGATAGGACATGCGTGTCCAATCTCACTGTCTGCAGACGTGGAGGCCAGTTCTCTGACAAAAGCCCAGAGAGCAGGGACCCAAGAAGTGTACCCTACTTGCCGACCACACCCATACCTTCTGCTGCTTCACCCTCCCCAGATGCAAAGGAGCCCAAGCTCCTCAGGGTGAGGACCTGGAAGAAGGAAGGGCCTGGAATGGGGAGAAGCCAAAAGGACTAGTGGTGGAATCATCTAATGTCCAAATGTGGTCCCTGCTGACTGGAGGCTGGCATGACATGCCTGGATGAGGGGCTTCCCAACCTGCAATCAGAGGCTGGTGGTGCAGAAGGGTTCTGGGGGCACCCTGCCCAGCCCTGCAGGGCACAGGTGGTACAAAAAGGCCCTGAGCTGAATGAGGGAGGGATAAGGCTAGCCCATTAGGCAGGTGCATTGCTACCTGGACTGCTTACACAACTGGAAACTAACTTTCCTCTACTTGCTTCATGGCAGCACTCCTTCACAGGAGACAGGCAGAAAGAGAAGCGCTCCTGGACCAAGCCCTCTGCTCCTGAGCACACTCACTTGTAGTATGACTGGGAGAGCTGGTAGGACATGGGCACGAAGGGCACAGCACGGTTCTTCTTGGGACCCTGGGAATGGCTGACTCGGCGCCGGTTGACCAGGCTCCTCTTTTGGCATTCCATGAAGGCCCGCACTAGGACAGGCTCCCGGAACTCCCGGTAGAGACGGAAGATCTGTAATAGCACATGGCAGGGTGAGGTGCCTGGCCAGAAGGGGAGCCAGCCATGGCAGCATAAAACTGCAAGGAGCCACTCACAGGAACCCTGGCTCAGCTGACCAGCCTGAATGTCTCCAAGAGGCTCTCAGGCTCTTGGATAGTACTGACCCTGGGATTTCCTAGTGACAGTGCACGGAGCATGACAGTTCAGTGACATTCCGAAGCCTTGCTGTGAAGCAGGAGAGAAACCAAGAGAGGAAAGTAACTTCACTGCTGAGGATCACTGGGGTGTGGGGCACAAAGAGCAGTCTCTTGGAAGAGACCACTTGAGTGTCACACAACCCTGATTTTTCCAGGCAGTCTGTCTGACAGGTCTGGGTGTGCACAGTCCGACCCCAGGGGGGAGACCGTATGGGGCAGAGAGAACGCTGCAATGTTCTTCACCTTTCCTCCCTAAAGAAGTGGAGTAGAAGCTGCAGCCAGCACGAGGGCTTGGCCGTCTACGATTTCTGCTCTTGAGAACTTGCTGGGTACATCCTCCAGACACCTGCTGCTGTGTGCTGGGTCAAGACAGCGGGGTTCATCCACTTGGATCCTGAGAGCCTAGGCTGCCACAGGAAAGTATCCTTGTAGCTGTCTGGCGTGCCTGCAGTATCTGCCCATTCCTCTGTCTTCTGAGAACCTAGACTGCAGGGGAACCTAAGGGGTACTGTATGAGCCTCGCTCGTCACTGATGGCCCTTAAGTCCTCAATGCTAGCTCCTGAGAGCCACAGATGCACCCTGCCTGCTCTGGGGGATGGGTGGTTAGATGGTCTTTCTTAGACACTTTCCATCTGAGCCTAGATGTCCCTAGAAATGGAAGTGGAAGTGGAAGAGCAGCTGGTGGCTGTTTACTTTCTTCTCTGGGGCTGAGGAAGCAAGCAGGATGCTGAGGGCTCACAGGCCTGGGCTCCCTGCTGAGCATGAGACATATCTTTGGCTCTCTTTTTAAACAAGCATGAGCCCAACGAATAATTGGTATGGCCATGGCTGAGATCTTGGGACTTCTACCTCACTGTATACTCTACTGTAGTTCAGGCTTACACAGGGCTTCATGTTCTCCAGCTGCAGAATGCCCATGAAGCCAAGGGAGCGGTGTTACCAATAACCAGGTTCTCACTTGGAACCATGCAGAAGGCCAAACAGAGTTAAGTGCTGCCAGGAAACAAGTGTTTGCTGGCACTCTCAGATATGGGGTCCTAGGTGTCCTTGTGGGAAGAAACTGTACCAGGTGACTTAGAGCTGGAGAGATCTAATGACACTTAGGTCCACTGCCGCTCAATGTCCAGTGCCAAGGTAGTGTTCTGAGGCAAGATATCAAAAGCATCTTCCTGCCAGGCATGGTGGTGCATACTTTTAATCCTAGCACTTGAGAGACAGACCTTTGTGAATTCAAGGCTGGCATATCTACACAGCAAGTTCTGGACTAGCCAGGGCTACCTAGTGAGACCATCTCAAAAAAAAAAAAAAAACCGGCCAGAGAGATGACATAGGTTAAGAGCATTGGCTGCTTTTCCAGAGGACCCAGGTTCAATTCCCAGCACCCACATGACAGCTATTAACTGTCTGCAAATCCAATTCCAGGGGACAAGACTCACTCTTTTGGCCTCTGTGGGCAACACACTCCATGTGGTTCACAGATAAACATGCTGGTAAAACACCCATATACAAAAATAAAAATAAGTAAATCTTAAAAAATAGTAAGAAACAAGAAAAACAAAAACTAAACATCTTTCTTCAGCAGTTCCACTGGAGCCCTATGGCACAGGCCTTAGGAGGATGTGTCTGCAGCCCCAGCAAGACACTCACTAGCACAAAGAGGGGTTGTGATGGCTAGTGTCATCAACTTTATGGAATCTAGAATCACCTGGTAGACCTCCAGGTATGCCCATGAGGGATTATATTGATTACAATAATTGAGGTAGGAAGACTGTCCACTATGGGAGGCACCATTCCCTGGCTGTGATCCATGCTGAAAAGTCCCTGAGCAGCAAACTCAGCAAGCACTCATTCCCGTTTTTTGACTGTAGATGCAATGTGCCTCAAGCTCTTGCTTCCTTGACCTCTCTTGAGTTGCTTATTAGAATACTTAGAATACTTCATCACAGCAACAGGAAAAGACTAGACAGTGGCTCAGCGCCTGAGTCAGAACCAGAGACAGGGATGCCCAGGCTTACTGGGGCCCCACCCTCAGTAGCTTGGAGTTGGCATGCTAGAGTGCTTGTACACATGAAGGAAGCCTTAGGTTTGATTATAGCAGCAATAAATACACAAGAATGAAAGACACTCAAGGTCCCCGAGACTCACAGCTGAGAAGGGCAGAGTAAGCATCCACATAGCTCTGGTTCCCTAAGGGCCCTGTTGTGCTGAGGAGGCCAGCACCCACCTGGAAGGACTGGCAAGAGTTGGACTGGCTGTTAGAGAGGGACAGTGTGCTCTGGATCAGGTTCTGTAGCACCAGGAAGTGGATGTCCTCCACACTGAAACACAGTAAGTACCGAGACTGCAGGAGGCTGCTGGCCCACAGCAACCTCCTGAGAGGCTAAGTGCACACACGAGAAATACTTAGTTAAGACATTGCAATCCCACAGAAGTGCAGTGAATGCTGACGTAGTCACAAAACCCAAGTAAAAGGCAGTTCCTAGACTTACTAATTGTTCAAGTCTCACAACAACAACAACAACAACAACAATCTGTTCCCAGCTAGATGTCTGCCTATAATCCCAGAACTAGGAGGCTGAGATGGGAAAGCTGGCCCACAGAGCAGGTTTCAGGCCAGTGTAGAAACAGAGTAAGGTACTGTCTCAACAAACAAAAGTATCTTCCCTTAGAGGGTAAGGAGCAATACGGTGTGTAACCAGCTTCTAAAACAGCTAGTAAAAGTAAGCTTTTTCTTTTTCTGACTCTAAATGAGAAAAAGGATCATTTTGTACTACTTGATAGTGCTAAAATTCAGATGAATATTTCTTTAAAGGATGGGGAAAAAAAAATCATTTTCTGTGGGTTGAGCTCACTTAAGAGCAGGCGGGTGACATCTGAGGTTAGGCCGTGGCCAACTTCCTCTGTAAAGGGCCAGACCCCATGGGCTCTAGTAAAACCACTCAGCACAGAAAGGAAACAGTACAGACAGCACATCAAATGAACATGGCTTGTGTTCTCAAGTTATTCACAAAAGCAGGTGGCAGGCTGGATTTAGCCCTAGGTTCCCCATTGAGGCTGTAGCTGAGAAATGGAGCTTACCTATTAAGTTCATCCTCCTTCCTGACACGGTCCTTCTCATCTCCGATTGCCAACACTCGGTATCTGCATAGGAGGCAGAAGAGTATGCCGGTGGGGCAGGATGGCCTTCCACCGAGCTGGCACTTGCTCATGGTGGCCATTCATTGCTGAAGGGCTGAACAAGCCAAACTCAGCACACACAGAAACCACACCAGGTTTCACCCATCAAACAAGTCCATTCTTATGACTTGAGGATCAGGAGAGTCAGTGTCCTCTTACAAAGCATGGTGGGAACACATGGATAGGCAGGGACAGAGGGTGTAAAATTGTGTACTCACTGAATAGAAGACAAGCAAAGTGAGGAACGTGGAAAAGAACGCAAAGAAACGGTCTGTGTATGTTTATGGGTGTGTGGTGCATCTGCTTATTTGTAGGTTACAAGTGCACATATGTGCAAGTGTATGTGTGTGGAGGTCAGAGGTTGACCTTGAGTATCTTCCTTAATCACTCTGCATTATTTATTGAGGCAGGGTCTCTCACAGGAACCTGCAGCTTGCTGATTAGCTAGTCTAGCTAGCCAGCATGCTCAGGGATCCCGTCTCTGCCTGCTGTGCTGTGAGTATAGAAAGGCTGCCATGATCACCTGGCACTTATGTAGGTGTTGGAGGTGTGTCTGAACTCATGGAAACCAAACAGGAAGGTGCTATGAGGCTTAAGGCAGAAAGACGGATAGGCAGAGGGATGAAACTGATGGAAGGCTATGGTGAGGGTGAGGAATGAGTTTTAGTGATTTATTGTGCTTACTGATCTTAAATAATAACATACTACATATAACATTATGTATCTTTTTTTTTTTTTTTTTTTTTTTTGGTTTTTTGAGACAGGGTTTCTCTGTGTAGCTTTGCGCCTTTCCTGGAACTCACTTGGTAGCCCAGGCTGGCCTCGAACTCACAGAGATCCGCCTGGCTCTGCCTCCCGAGTGCTGGGATTAAAGGCGTGCGCCACCACCGCCCGGCAACATTATGTATCTTATAAGTATATACCATTATTATCTGTCAACAGGAAATGAGTAAATTGGACCTGATGCTGCACACCTGTACTACAGTATCTGGGAGGATGAGGCGAGAGGATATGAATTCAAGGCCAGCTTGGCTACATGTAAGACCCTGCCTCAAAACAAACAAACAAACACAAACCACCAATAACAAATTGAGGAGTTGGGGGTTTGCTCTGAGGTACAGCATTTGCCTTGTATGTATAAGGTCCTAGGTTTAATCTCCAACACTATGGAAATAAAAATAAATAAATCTTACAAATAAGCAACAATCTTGATGGCAGAAGAACAGAACACTTCCTGTCTTTTCTGTGAATTTTATGCAATATCACTTTACATGAAATTGAAGTCAATATAAATTCATGGAACTAATTGTTAAAACCTCAGGTTTCACCAAGTCATTCCTTTGGTTTTCAGAAAAGTAAAGTAAAACCTCAACTCTGCAATGGTAAATTTTACCTAAAATTTATTGACAGAAAAAGTGCCTTTTCAGAAAATTCCACTTTCATCTTATGGGGAGGGCATGGAAGTCTCTTCCATCCTGCCTGGTCCACAGAGCACTTAAGGCCAAAGTCAATGTTATCGGCCACACCTGCAACTCACTTTTCCTTGAAGTGTGTAGAGCTCTGCTTTTACATTCTTAAAACTGTCTTCATTTGGGATTACAAGCAGCCTCTTGTTTGAATGCACATGTGTAGGAACATGAACCACAAGCATGGGCACAGACATTGAGATACCATCAAGAGTGAGCATAAACCGCACATCCATGCATGGAAATTATAGACGGTGCTTTCCTGCCAAATAAAAACAAAACCCAGAAAACAGCTACAGCTGGGGTGGTGACACAGGCCCATAATCCTAAGGATCAGGAGGCTGAGGCAGGAGGAATGCTCAGACTTAGGGACTAGCCTGGACTACATAGATCTGTCCCACCACATACAAAAAAGGGCAATTACCATGGAGGTCTCAAAGAGTGGACACTATATTCACTACTAAATGAACCTTAGAGTATGATTCCCAAATGAAACACTGAGAGCGAGGGGTATCTCTCTGAGGATGGGGAGGAGTGTGTCTCCATGAGGATGGAGGAGGAGGGATCCGTATCTGGATGCTGCTGTGGAAACAGGCCTGGTTCATGCTCCTTCAGATTTTCCAGCCTCCCCAACTATTCTCATACTACTATGTTCCTCCACACAAGTGGTGAGCCAAAAACCTAATCTCTCTTATGAGAGGCACTCGGCATAGGCCCTGGCCCTGCTTTGTGACCCTGGCCCGGGGACAGTGGCCTGTGCCTCCCTAGGACTGAAGCTGTGCAGGACAGATGCAGCTGTTCTGACACCTGGCTGTGGCCCTAAGGTAGATCACTGGGACCTTCAGCCACCCCCTTCCCTCTCCCTTCCTTCCATCTTATAGTCTCCTAATAAGTAAATCAACAAACTCAGCAAGAAGCACACACAACACAGAGCCTGGATTAGTTAGGTGGGCAGCAGGGACTCAGTGGGAGAAGAAACAAAGGTACCAGGACGTGCAGGGCCTCAGGTTACCTGGCATCAGGTGGTCAATGCAAGGCCAAGTACAGCCAGGCAGGCACTGTCCAGCTTGCTAATCTCTGCTACCCACCTGCAGAGTGCAAGGCTCTGCCCATTCAGGACAAGACACCTACTTGGCAAAGAGCTCCTGCAGTGTGTTGGGGATCTCAAGATTGGGGTTCCTCAGGCCAGAGCTGAACTTTTCTTTCAGCTTCTCCACAAATTCTTTAAACTCCTTGGCACAAACCTGTAAGACAAAAGCTTAGCTGTTACACCTTCCCAGGGGGTGGAGGCTGTGCAAGCACCAAGGACACTGTGAGCAAACTCCTCTGGCAGCCATGCCCCACAAACACCATATCCTGAGTCCCCTGTCACTGGAGTGGTGAACTCTCACTGCTATGCCAGGACTCTGGAGTCCATGGGGTCCAGTGACACTGACAGCTCTCATACCTGTTCCCCACCTTCCCCAGGCTAAGGGGAGATGCAAACACTGCCTGCACTGTCCCCACCGTGCACATGGACAGGCTAGCTGCCAGGCACACGTTGCTCTATTACCTCTTTTCTCTCAGCTTGGTTTTCCCTGGCTGCCCTGTGTAAGCTGACTTCTCCAACTTCTCCAGACCCTCATGCTCACCTGTGGCCCGCTGCCTTATGCAGACTTATCCGAGAAGTCTCCGCTTGGCCTCATACCTTTCCTAGAGCTCAGGCCCAGAGAAGCAGGGCTAAAAGCTTGGGATGCATGCAGTCACAGAAGACTGGCTTCCTCTCTGGACCTGGGCAAGCCTCAATTCCTGACACACCTGGCTGCAAACCTGGGCTGTTGCTGTGCTCCAAGAGGATTATACCCCTCCCTTTTACTGTGTCCACTCGGCTGCCCCCAGCTTCCCAGTTTCAGGCCAGAGTAGAGACCTCTAAAAAGTTCACAGGAGCAGACATGCCTACTGACTGTTTAGTACCCAGTCTTTCTTATTAGTAGAGGTGTTCTGGTTTGGTGTGACTGGCCTCTTAGGATGAGCCAGTGTGCCAATCCATTCATGTCACCTCAGCCTCTGTATGAGGTTTGCTGGGAGCTTCTGGAACTTTGTCCAGAGGTTCCATGTTCAAGATGGAGAGCTGAGCTCTGGTGATTACTCTATTACTCTCTATTCTTTCATGGCAGCGTGAACACAGCCCACTACGCTGACTGCTTTGTTTATATGACAGGTGAGGTCTTCAGCCTCACGAGGCTGGATTTGCTTGGTGCGTGCACTTCAGTATTCCGGGCCGTCTTAGACCCCTGTAGGCCCATGCCTTCCTCACCTGGGAGAAGACTTGTCCCATGTGATGAAGGCCAGGGCATTCTCTACCTGTTCTAGGGGCAGACACACACCCCTCCCTGGGCTCTCCTAGTAACAGGTCTGACACGGGTATAGCAGGGTCTAAAATGGCTGACAGCAGGTCAACACACTCTGAGCCAGGGCAGAAGTACCTGGGCCTGCACAGCTACCTCCTTCCTATCAGACACCATCTGGCCCACCTGACGGTAAACCCACAGAGCAGCTTTCAAAAGTCTCGGCCTGCGATTTCTAAAGAGTTGGTTTGTTTTCTTAACAGGCCCCAAGCTCAACAGCATTTGAAAGCACCAAGTCATACATGGTCAACTTTAAAATGGACGCCTGGAGTCAGGGCCAAGGGTCCTAAGCACGGGCAAGCTGACTATGTTTGTAGGGTCCTGAGGGCTAGCAAGTTCCTCAATGCCTATCTTCAGAGTGCACCGGGCCCTGCCACTGCATGGGACTTACCTTTGGGTCTTCGTAGTTACCCTTTCGACTCATGAAATCTCCAACGAGTGCCTTATCCTGGTACACCTCTGCCAGGCAGACCCTGTGGGAAGGAAGGTCCAGTGCTATTGAAGTTGCACCCTCCTCTGTTGGAACACTGGGAGCCGATGGCCAGCTCACTGAGAGCTATGATCTACCTAAGCACTGGTGGGACAACTAGCTTTGGGGAATGAGCGCCCTGCAGTGAGCTGCACCCAATGCAAGCCAGGCTGGTCAAGGCTCACATTTCCATCTTGGCTTGTATCTTCCATGGAGAGACTGAGGACAACGCCATTCTCCCTCAGCACTACCCCATCACAGGGATTTGGATAGGACCAACAGAAGTGTGTGTGTGAATTTTAAACTACTGTACACCACCATCTGCTATCAGAGTTCCTGGCCCCAGCACTGCCGTCCCCCTGCCAGCCTCTCCATTCCTGTGAGGGCAGTGGAACCTGGCTTGCCCAAAGGGAAGCAAAGGAGAAACAAGCCTATCAAAGGCTCAGCCAGCCAGTCTGCCATCTCTGCTGTCAGGGAACGGAGAGGCCTGGGCTGTGAATGCTGTCCTTGGTTTTCATCACCTGACTTCCAGGTGAGCAAATGACCTCATCTCCAGTCCACAGGAGGACAGGACCCCAGGGCTGCTGACTCTGGAACCCCCTTTTTTCTTTGTCCCAGGGCATGCTGGGAGTAGGGAGCCCAAGCCTCAGACCCTCTTCCCTGACAACTCTCTACCATTTTGACACACCTCTTGACAGGTGGACATTTTTCCTTCAGAGAATTCTTTCAGGTAGGAAACAAGAACATTCTATAAATAAGCAAAAGTGGCTTCATACAAGAAAGGCCCTAGGCATGCAATGTGGACATGGCCTGGCCGACTGCAGGTGACCAGCAGTGCAGAATTGCTGTGCCCTGGCTAAACTGAAACTGGAACAGTACAGGACATTCTTCTGTCCCTGCCTCCCACCCTATCCCACTCTCGCACTGGTGACATGTTGTGGGTACCTCCCAGCTCCACAGAATCTCTCCGGCCTTCCCTCCTTGGTCCCCTGTGGAGGAAGCTGTGGAAGAGCCTGAAGGGCTGTAAGGAGACAGTGGATTGGCCCTGCAGCCAAGAAGATGCTTTGTGATTCCTAAGTACCTGCTGTCCCCACAAGGCCTGGGCCTCACCCGGAAGGACTTGGGGACAACCAGTTCTGCCAAGGGGATACAGTGTTCTTTGGTCTGTGTTCTTTTCCCAAGAAAGAGCTCCATGAAGTTCTTAGGACTGCTCTGATCACAGCAGTGCCAGTCAATCCCTGCCCTCCATGCATGGGGATACCAGGACAGATGCACAGTGAGCCTCACTCAGCGCCTGCTCCCAAAGGTGATCTGTAAGCTCATGTGCACAGAAGTGCCCAGAACCACACCTGCTCTGGAAGGTCATGTCTGTTTCACCTGCAGACTCCAACACCTGGACAGCCACTGTACTTATCACACTTTACCTGGATTCCACCCACACCCGAGTCTGAACATGACGGGTAAAGGGGGAGAAAAGGAGCTAGAAGTGCTGGAATAAGGGCTGGCACGATCCAGCTGCAAATGTGGCTTACTTGTAGTTCATAAAGGCCTGGGGATTCTTGACTATGTAGCGAGCTCTTCGTCCAACCGAGTGTGATGTCTTATCCAAAGACTCTTCAAAGGTAGCATGTAAAATGTCCCGCACAACCTGCCAGGTGACAAATGGTCCTTTCACCTAGTCCAAACACAGAGTGACAGTTAGTACCTGCAGAGCCCATATTCAGGACAGCTAACAGAAAGGATTGGGAATGAGTGTGTCCTAGGAGACTGTTTCCCCAGGGAGGCTCAGAGCGTTCACCTCATGTTCGCCTCCCTACACTGTACCAAGTGAGACCTGGGTACAGAAAAACAGGACAAGTCCTCAACATCGTATGGGATTGTACTTCCTGGCACGCACTGAGGAAGGCACCAGTATCAGGTAAGGTTAAGAGAACAGTAAATGTGCTTTGGGAGTTTTGCTTCTTTCTTTTGGTACTGAGTTAGGGTCCTCTCTGGGCAGTCAGGGCTGGCCTGGAACTCCTGACTCCTAGGATCAAAGGTGTGCATCACCTTGGGTAGGTAGAGAGTGTTAAAGACTGATACATTTTGTGTTCTCAGAGGCATTCTGTACTGTGTGCCTTCTATCACATCATCTTCTAATGTATATACTGGAAGAAACAGAATGAACTAAGACAGCAAACTCAGAACATGTCAGAAAATAATAACACACAGGAAAGGGTTAAAGACAGTTGATTTTCCTAACAATGCTAACAAGATGCCACCAAGTTCTAGAGAGGAGTGGGAGGCAGGTGATGGGGGAGGGGAGGCATTCCTGACCACCAGTGCTGTAATAAAGAGCCATGTGAGAGGCAGCAGACGGAGTTCAGGATGGTAACGGGCACCTCTCCATCTTCCTTAGAGACAAATAGAGATGGAATTTAGGAAAGGGTGGGGTGCAAGCATTGGAGACAATGGATCAGAACAGGGATGGAAAAAGCAACACGGCCCTAACTGGCTTTTACTGGTTGGTATGCTGGTGACCAGGACACAGATCAGCCGTAAGAACCGCTCTATTTGTTGACATCACTGCCTGCAGTGGCCCTGACCCAGTCGGCGTGGAGCTCATATCCTGTTGGCCTCTATAAAGAGCATGGGTTTGCTCATGCCTTGTTGCTCGCCATGCTGGCAGGAAGCACAGAGCCAGGGGTCATGAGGTGCTGAGGGAACGTGAAACACAGGAACTCTGGGTGGGGCTGTAGAACCTGTCACCAATAGAAGCACGGAAGGGTTTGCTGACTGAAAACAAGGCAGGGAAGTTACAGTGAGTGTGGAAGACAAATGTGTAGGGCTACGGCCAGGAAATGCCAAGTGTCTTTGCCATAGGGGTACAACTACTCTAGGGCCCAGGGGTAACAAAACTACAGAGCCAAGGTGGAAATCACGGTTCATGGTACTGAACACACCAAGCCCACTACAGGCAGACAACACAGAAGGAAGGAAAGGGTGGGCAGCAGACAAGAGTGAAATGGTTTGACCTGCTCCACTGCAGCCAGGCAGACGTGCACGCGCATCTAACTGAAGGCTGGGAGAATGTGCAGGCTAGCAGTGCAAGTACACAGGATTCTGGGAAATGCTCTTCTGGGCAGCTGCTGGGAGTGGTAATAAGTCCAGAGCCATAGCTCTCACAACACAACAAAGGCTGCTCCCAGGGGCCTGGGTAATGGCAAGAACCTTGGTATTGAGGACATTGCTGGCAATTCGGCAGAGCATTAGCAACCCATCCTCCTGCATGGACCAGGAGACACGCAGCCGGGTCATCATCCGGAGGGCATTCTGGTCAGCCTCATCTTGGTAGCGCAGCTTTTTGCTTTTTGCTTCCGGGTGCTCTCCTAGAAACACAAGGGGAGAAGAGAGGGACCTTCAGCAACTGGCTTGAGGCAGGTTTTCTTCCAGAGGGGAAGAGCGCCAACTGCACTGGCAAGAAGTGACCAAGCCTACCAGCTACTAGACAATGCCCAATTCCAAACAAGCAAACCAGGAAGGGCAGTTCTTTTACCCATTTCTCTGGCTGAACGTCATGGGTTAAGGTTAGGCAGTATGAACATGGCCCTCACAGCCAGAGAAATGTGACAGTAGGCCTTCAATCACGGAATCCACTGGTTTTTACCATCCCGAAGCAGCTAGCCTGATAGAAAGATGGAGTGGTCTTTTGAAGACACAGCTAGAGCAGCAGCCTAGAGGGTTGGGGCAGGGTTTTCCAGAAGTTTTGAGCCAGTGTCCAATATATGGTATGGTTTCTTCCATATCCAGGATCTATGGGTTCAGAAATCAAGGAGCAGAAGGGGATAGTTCCACTCACGGTCACTCTAGTGACCCACTAGGAAATTTTGATTCTTCTTCCTGGGACCTTAAGTTTTGGTTCCAGAGTGGGGAGTGCTCCTGCCAGGAGCCAGAACAAACTTTCCACTGAACGGGAGGCTCATTCTCCCCCCTGGCCACTCTGGACTTCTGATGCCAACAAGCTAAGAAAGGAGTAACAGTGTTGATCTAGATTACCAAGGGGGAAGTGGACTGCCTCTCCACAATGGAGGTAAAATAGATTATGGCTGGAGTGCTGTGGTTCTCAATCTGTGGGCCATGACCCCTTTGGTAAACATCTTATCTCCAAAAATATTTACATTACAAGTCATAACAGTAGCAAAATTACAGCTAAATGAAGTAACAATGAAAATAATTTTATGGTTAGGGGTCACCCCAATGTGAGGAGCTGTATTAAGGGTCACACTAGGAAGGTTGAGAACCACAGCTTTAGGGCATCTCTTGGTGTTACCATGTTCTGTGATTAAAGTCAACGGCAAACTACAACAGCCTAACCCAAGCAGGATGACAAAGGGCACAGAGCCTTCAGGAATGAAGGTACAGGTCACTCCTCCAGGAAGAGAACCGAGACTTGCTGAGGTGCTCGCTGAGGGTGGAGGAAATAGAGAACCGGTAGCACAAGGAAGCTTGGCCCCTCTGCCTGCTTGCTTTCATTTATCAAGGCCATTTCTTCTCAGGCATTAGAGCCTACTTCTTCGGGATTCCAGTGTATACTTACTGAAGATGAGCTGAGACATCCAGCCTCATGGACTAAGCAACAACTGGATTCATTGGTAGACAGCCATTGTTGGACTAGCTGGACCACAGCCTGTAAGCCATTCTAATAAATCCCCTTTATACACTCATTCCGTTCCTCTCATCATCTACCAATCTACGATTGCTCCACCGGGTTGCTAAGTCCTCTGAAGGTGGACATCTTATAGAGATGTTTCCAGAACATGTTCAAAGAATAAGTGGGGTAACCAACAGCAGCCTCTGAGCCCCCAAGTATCTGTGTGCCTGTGACCTCAGGGTGCATGTGGATTCTTACACACTACAGGGATGGCAAGGCCTATGCTCTAGGGCTGTCTTGAAGACCAAAAACAACAGTATAAAAACTTGTCCTGGGGTCAGCAAGGTAAAAATGGCTCAGCACGTGAAGTGGTTTGTAACAACCTGTATTTTAGAACCCTATGTACATATACATAGGTAAGTGCAAAACTATTAGAAGAACAGCACAAAGAGACCTCCTGCAAAGCCCACCTTGAGGCTGACCTTGACTGCCACTTGGTGGAGAAGCCCCTGAGAGCGACAGTAAAGCGTGCCTCTGGGTGTGCCCAGCATCCCTGCCTCCGTCTGCCTGAAAGTGAGCCACACTCTACCACACGCCCCCTGCCATGAAGCTCTGCCTCATCAGCCCAGAAACAGACCATGGACCAAACCTCTCATACGGTGAGTCAATATATCCTTCCTCCCGAAGTGGCTGGCATAGGTATTGTCAGTGACGACAATCACAACAGCACAAGACGCCTGCTATGTAACAAGGAGCAGCCGAGTGCACCATCACACAGTCACACTGTGGGAGCGCTGGGTTAGGATCCACATACACATCAAGCCACTGCATTTTCCCTTTGAGGAATACTGCTCTATATCCTGGTCTTTCATGTATCTGGAACAGGCTAAGTTGAGGGCTATGTCAAGTGATGGGACGTTTATTATGAATGCCAGCAACACAAACCAATAAAGTAGGTTCCTGCTTAAGCACTTTTCTCTGAAGAATCTGCAGCCATGGTTGACGTTAAAACATACGGCCTACTTAGGGAACGGTCCCCTCGGTACTCACTTCCATTAGAAGTACAGTTCAGATGAAGAACAAGACTAGAAAGCGCCAAGGAGGGCTGTGCTAGTTCTGAAGGAACAGTGCAGGTTTAAATGATTCCCAGCTTCCACCTAATTACTCTTCAACAGGACTGAGCTTGGCCAGATGAGCAGAGACAGACACTCAAAGGCAAACCAAGAGAGAAAAGATCTTGCTAGGAAGATTTTCCAGGTAAGATGAAATCAGAAGGCTGATAAAGAGAAAGGCTGGCAAAGCACACAGCCAGAGAAACCTGGAGAAACGGTTCATTCTTAGATGGGCTATGGACACAGCAAGTCAGGGCTACAGACTGGGGAAATGGACACTTTGCAGGATGAACCCAGGCCCTGTGGGAGCAATACTGCCATGTGCCATGGACATACAACGATAAGGTCACGAACACCCCCAGGTACCTCTTCTTCTTCGCTTGATCTTTCTGATAGGCTCCTTCTTCAGCCGCTTCCGCTTCTGGCTCTTCCCACCACGCACTTTTCGGTTCCTGCCAGGGGTAGGTTCTCGGTCCAGTTCAAACTGTTCCTCCTTGTCAGTACAGAGCTCGGTATCAGCTCTCCCCTCTGACCAGAGTGGCAAACGGCCACTGCCTAGAAATAATCAGAGGATACAACTGCTTGGCATAGCCCCTGTAGAGGCCATACAGGCCAGCAGAATCCACAGTGGTGGTGGCCTGAACTAGCCTCATAGTTGGCACTGTTTAGTGTCAGCACACACACCTCCAGATCCAAGAGGCATTGGGCGCTTAGACAGGAACGTCTGGAGTCTTCCTGTGAGCCCATTCTCGGGGGTGTTGTTCTGAAAGGTAAGCAAAGCACTGGGGTGAGCTGTGAACTTCCATGGGTCTCTACAGCCATTCAGTCCCTGCAGGTGCCCTCCCTCCTGGAGGCATTATGCCACCAGACTTTGTGTGTCTCTAAAAAGGAGCACCCAAACACGTGACAGTGTAAGCCAGAAACCAATGGGAAAGCAAACTCTAGGCCAGTGTCCCCTCTTAGCAATAGTGATGATGGCTCCAGGCGCAGGGGTGGAGTGTCCCCAGGAGCCTACCTTTCTGGCTTTGTTGATAATGTAGCTGGTCCAGACCCAGTTGCGCTTCAGGTGTGCATAGAAGCTAGAATCCAGCCCAGCAGCTCCTAGCCCATCTCCAGGGACTAAGCCTTCATCTACAACTTCTCGGCTCCCCCTGAGACAAGGCAAATGGAAAAAGAGCCCTTCCTTGTAAGTTAAGAGCCTGCATATCGAGTGGGAGAACCCTGTGTGCATGTGTGATAGTGTTCACTTTCCCAAGACAGTAATGAGCAGGCAGAAAGAAAGAGCTTGGAGTGCTATAGGTTGGGAAGCTGTTAATTTTTCAGAAATCAAAAAGTCTGATTTTCATGTGAAGTTGCCAGCTTCTAAATTCTGACATAAATTTCAGAAAAAGCTGTGTTCAGAAACATGTCTTGGGCCAGACATTGTCCATGGAAACTGAATTGCTGCCTCTGGCTCCAGCCTAAGTTGTTAGCCAAGGCTAGGGCCACAAAGGTGGGTGTCCCGGCCTTCAGGGGGCGGTACGCACGTGGTGTACTCCAGCATGGCACACTTGCGCTCCAGGTTGTGCTTATCCATGGCGCTCTCCTGCTCCTTCCGCAAGCTGCCTTCTGGGTCACTGCCCTGATCAGGGCAGATCTTCTGTGCACAGGGGCAACGCACCACACCTGGACAACCAAAGCAGGGCTCAGTGACATGTTTCCGGCCAGCTGCTGGCAGCCAGAGGGACAGTGAGCCATGGTCCCAGGTGAAGCCCTTCTCACAATGTTATGCAGAGAGAGGTAGGGGAGAGCAGAGAGAGAGAGGTGACAGCCACAGCAGGGACTTCTGAGGGGTCTCTACTGGTGCAGTCTGCTAAGGACTGGAGGGAAGTAGCAAGCAGGGAAAGCCTCCTTCCTGGTTGGCTGTCATTCAGGCACTGGCTTGATGGCCAGTGAGTACAGCAAACTGGGAAGCTCAGGTAACTTTTCTTGGCTAGAATGGTATCTAAGAGACTGTGCTCAGCTTCATGCTACCCTACACATGTATAGTGACAGCTTTGGTTTAGAAGACAAGGAACAGAGGCTCAGGGAGACTGCAAAGACTTTGTACAGGGCTATTGTCCATTGAGTGGACATGTGACACTTAGGTCATTCTTGTCATGTACATACTAAAGGTGCCCACCAATGTATTTGTTAAAAATGCCCTCTCTGAAAGTAAAAAAGGCCATCAGGGGGTGAGCAATAGAAAGAACAAGCAGGGCACAAGTGGGGAAATGGTGAAAACAGGGGGCTTTAATTAGGGCAGGGGAGGGGATAAATATGGAAGGAGGGTATAATAAAAGTTGTCTGAAAAAGTTATAAGGAATTATCTAAGAACACCTACCATACATGTTAAGTCTGTATACATACACATACAGTTGAAATGAAAGAATCCTTTCTGGGCTGACAATGCTCCTTCCAAGAGCTATAGACTATCTAACAAAAATCCCAACACCAGGTATGAGAAGCCCTCTTTTGAGGTGTTGGCCAGTGTTGTCCAAGAAACTACTAAAACATTTGAGGCTACTGATGTTGCCCTTGGTTACCTCTCAGAGGTGGAAGGTAAGCCCTTATGGCTGAAGACACCATGTACTTTGGACACAGGACCTAGAGGTCCTGAGCTAGATTTGATCTGAAAGCCTGCCCCCTAAGAACTAGCTTCCATGGTACCAAGAGGCATCATACAAACGTCCAGCTCTGATGCCTAGGAAGCCTATCAATGACCAGCTGGCACGATAACCCTAAGGGTGCAGCAGTGGCACACATGCCTTGGCAGTAGCCAACAGCTCTCTGACTGGACTTACGGCCTGCTCAGCAAGAGGGAAACCATGCCTGGTACTGGAAACCTAGCTAACTACCCAGGGCTAGAAGTCATAGATCTTAGAGGAGAACCTACAAGGACTCCTTACTGACATAATCCCTAACTACACTCTACCTCTCCATATATAATCACATATGAGTACAGTTCTCATTCCTCATCAAGGAGAATCTCTTTTAAACAAACAGAGAACATTATAGCAAACTACAACCAACCCCAATCAGACCCACTGGCAGCACAACTCCCACACCGAGGCTCAGGGATCACTGTCAAAGAGGGAATAGAAAGACTAAGAGCCAGGAGAACAGGGAGCTGATTGTGAGATGAAGCCTCACCAACATGACTGCCTATAAAAGACCTGAACAAGGATGGCACCAACACCCACACTAACGTGAGGGGGAGGAAAGCTTAGGAGGCCTCCACCCTAAGCAAACAACAACAGGCAACTAAGGAGTGCTGAGAGGAAGAGAAAGCATCTTCCCCAAGGAAGAGCACACCAATTGGTTATCCAATATGAAATGATCAGCCCTGAAAACACACACATGAAAGTAACATATAACTGAGCCCGTTATATTTATATCCTCAGGAATGAATACACACGTGCACACACATACACACACATAAGTATTAAACAACAATTAAAGAAAAAGTAGTCGTGAATTTGAGAAAGAGTAAGAGGTGGGGTACAAGAGAGAGGATGGAGGAAAGGGGGGAAAATGTAATTATAATCTCAAAAAATAAAAGTATACTAAAAATTAATAAATAAAATTTAAAAACAAACAACAAACCAAATGCCCTCCCTGGACGGGGCCTAGGAAACAGCAGTCTAACCTGCCATCCAGGAGACCTATGTGCACGCTGGATTTCAGACACCCCTACTTCACAGCACAACTGCGTCCTATGACACAGTGCTTCTCCACATTACTTGGGGCAGAAGCTCCTCAAATGTTTGCTGAGGAAAGGGACAATGGATGTCTCATTAATGACTGCAATAAGCCTGTGACATCTCTGCTCATCTAAGAGGGACAAAAAATGCAACTGTCAGGCCTGAGAAACTGACGCAAACAACATACTGGTTCATAAATTTTATACAGGTATAAACTACAGGGGAATGAGAGTGCTTTAGAAACCTAGTAAGAGCTTCCCTCCCTTCTGAATCCCAAAGCATCACTGAAGCACACTGCAGTAAGAGCTGCCTGGA
The DNA here is from genome assembly GCF_949786415.1 of Peromyscus eremicus. NCBI lineage: Eukaryota > Metazoa > Chordata > Mammalia > Rodentia > Cricetidae > Peromyscus > Peromyscus eremicus. Next base: position 77,129,851 of record NC_081416.1, on the reverse strand, counting down.
CGCCTTAAAGCTCCTGACAGTGAGGGCACACTACAGTGTGGGCATTCAGTAACTCCACCAGCTCGTCCCCAGGTGTAAACAAAGCAGTGTCTCTCTCATGTGGAGAGAAAGCTCTGATGGTGACTGTGGGGCTTTGCAGCAGGAGCACCCGGGGAGAGTTCTACCCGCGCCCCACCCCCCAGCCAAGCCCGGGGCTGTTCTTGCCCATGTACAGACAGGATGTCCACTTCAGAATGGCACTTTACAATACTCTGGAGATGTGCTAAAGAGATCATGGGAGGAAATAGGATGGGGACAAAATGCTGACCAGGCTTTCTGGGAGATGGCACTTAGACAGCCACGACCAGCATAGAAGACAGACATTCAGGGATGAGACTGCTGAGCCCAGCACAGTCGACCCACACAAGTTTCCCACTTGGTCATCAGCACGCAGGACTCCCTTTCTGATCTCCTTTCTTCTACTCTTAACTCTCAGTCCATCCTCCAAAGGGCAGTGGGGTGTGTTTCCAAACACAATGCGCCTAAGCATTCCATGGTTTCTTTCTGCTCTCAACTCACCCTGCACTTCCTACAGAGCCCACCAGTCTGCTCCCAACCCTCTTCCACTCTCAGCTGCCATGCTCCTCCACTGCCTCCCTAACACACTCAAGGGACAAGCCACTTCCCCTGCCTCGTGTCTTCTCCAGCCTCAGTGGCCTCAGACTACAGCGCTCAGCTCAGCAGTGGTCTCCTTAGGTGACTCTGAGCCCTGTGTGTCCCGACAGCTCTTATCACACTCTGGGTCTCTCTTGAGCTCCTCCTCCCTAGAACACAAGTGGCATGAGGACAGGGAACTGATGACACCTGGATGATGCTGGATAAATACCGACTCATGCAGCTCTTGGGCAGATCAAATGCTTGGGCTTGGATGGGGCATTTCAAGGCCCAACACAGTGCTTTACAAGGAGCCCCAGGGACTCTGGTTTAAGGAGTGGTCTGAATGACAATGGACTCCATGACCCCCAGGCTCTCTTCTGGCTCTGCACCCATGATCACACCAAAGGGAAAAGAAGCAAGGGGCCCAGCAAGCCAGGATACCTAGTGGGGTGTTGAGGCAGATACACTGCAGGTCAAACCAGTAGCTTTCCACATCCTGCATAGAGTCCAAGACATAGAGACGTCTCTCGAAAGGCCGGCTGCTGTGGGCCAGGTTGTAATGTGGATCACAGATGGTGGTGTCGACAATGACTGCGTTCTTCTTCAGGAAAACGAAGACCTGCAGGAGAGACCCATCAGGAGATGAGGCACACAAGCATCAGCACCATGATGCTTGGGGGTGGGTTGACAATCAGGCCTGCCTCACTGGGCTGGAAGGCACTACCTGGTCTTTATCCTGGAACTTCTCTGTGGGTCCAAACTGCAGCAGCCCCATGTAGCACAGACGCTGCAGGTTCTCCACCACCGAGAAAACGTACCGCCTAGAAGAGAGGGCACCTGGTTGCCACCACACACTGCACAGAGCTCCGAGGCCAGGAGAAGGGATGAGCTGCTCCTCTTTCTCCTACCTAGTCCCCCAGGGCACTGAGGCCCACAGTCACCTTGGGGCTTAATTTGGAAAGTAAATACAACAAGGGAACAAACCCAAACACTCCAGTAGCTGCAACTCTTTAGCAGTAACTTTTACTTATTCAAATCAAGTAATAAATGTACTGGCTCCTGTCTTTGGTGAATAAACTACTGAGAATCTTGAGGCTGTGCAGCCTGGCAGGCCAAGCCTTTTCTCTTCCCAGGATTGAGTGAACATGAGACCCCACCTTCTGGGATTTACTCTCACCTCTTATACAGGAGCTGCTGCCGGATGTGCCTGGGGAGGAAGCGGATCAGCGTGTGCTTCTTCAGAGGGTCATTTAGAAAATCCTCCAGGTTGTCCACCTACAGAGGCATCTGCAGATTCAGCTCAGCCACAAGGCTCCCGAGAAAGCACTTAACACTATGACCTCCCCATCTCCGGCTTGGGTCTCTGTATCTCCCCTCCCAGCTGACCTAGCACACAGCAGAGGGCAACAAATCGCGCTGGGCCTGCGAGGAGGCACACAGCTACTAAAGCCCTTCCAGGAGACAAGAGGAGTGCTCTCAGCAGGGAAGGATGACTGCTGATCCCCTGAGCTCAGTGATTTTGCCTAAGGGGAAGTTTCTGGAGGTGTCCACTCACACACCCACCATAACTGCATCAACACTTCATCTGCCAAAGCAAGAACTGGAACCTCAATGTCCCAAGTAGAAAATATTACTAAATTGTGTCAGTGGAGAGGACATATGAGTATAATTCATAATCGCAATTCAGTTAAAACACACACACACACACACACACACACACACACACACACCCCTAGAAGAAAATATACCAAAAACGTGAGCAGTGAATGACTCTGAGGGATAAGTCTGAGTTTCTACTTGCTCCTTCTGGACCAAGCTTCTAAAGTGTTTGCTGTTGCAGCACACCCATTTATCTGCTGACCTAGCCAATGATAAGCATCCCGAAGTACATGTAACTACCCACCCACCCAGCTGATTCCTCATCACTTCTAATCTATGCAGAATAACGAATATTTGAAATGTTTTCCTTTGACTGACCATCTTGCTGCCCACCCACTATTCACTCATCCTTCTCCTCATCCATCACTTGGGCAAACTGGATCACGTGAGTATAGGCTTCCAGCCCTGCTAGCCCCACATATGACATGGCCCAGTCACAGGTACCTTGTAGCTCACTTGAACAACTTGGACAAAGATGGAGAGGGGCAGGCAGAGAAGAATGTCACTGACGAGAGCCCAGCCAAAGCCAAAGTCCCTGTGGATTGGGATGGGAGGGACGTAGCGCATCCACGAGATTTCATCCACATATACTAGGAAAAAGTCAAGAGTCACTCCCAGCAGATGGCATGTTCAGGAGAAAGCTGTCTCTCTCTGCCTTCTCCTAGTGCAGGCCTGTGGCTCTCACTTATGTCTGTCTCCCCTTATACCCCCAGGTGCAGGCCTGTGGCTCTCACTTATGTCTGTCTCCCCTTACACCCCCAGGTGCAGGCCTGTGGCTCTCACTTATGTCTGTCTCCCCTTACACCCCCAGGTGCAGGCCTGTGGCTCTCACTTATTTCTGTCTCCCCTTACACCCCCAGGTGCAGGCCTGTGGCTCTCACTTATTTCTGTTTCCCCTTACACCCCCAGGTGCAGGCCTGTGGCTCTCACTTATTTCTGTTTCCCCTTACACCCCCAGGTGCAAGCCTGTGGCTCTCACTTATTTCTGTTTCCCCTTACACCCTGACCTCTACCCCCAGGTGCACGCCGGTGGCTCTCACCTATCTCTGTGGAGAGCTCCATTTCTGCCTCCCAGGAGCCGCTTTCTGTGCTGTCTCTGGCTTCCGAGGTGCCCCAGTCATCTCCTGAGGAGGGCTGGGCCCCTGGCCTGCTGGCCTCCTGCTTCCCTGCTCTCTTCTCACTGTGGTAAGTGGGCTGCTCCCCGGTGTGGCCAGCAGGATGCCCGTAGACCAGGTACCACAGGAAGAGGTGCATCACCCGAAGGCGGGGCATCTTGGGAAGGAACCCTATGGAGCGCCCCAGTCCAGGCACTATAGGGAGAAAGGTGTGGGCAGTGCTTGAGCAACCCCAGACTATGTCTGGTCCAGTTCATCCTACAGCTACCATGGGCTACGCAGGGTCTAGGTGCCAGGGAGGTGACTTATCTACCACTGTGCAGACCAAAGCTGGCAAAGGTGACTGTGAAGCTGCTCTTTACCTATGACAGGTTTATAATTTTTGAGCGGGGTTATGCCCATTTTTTCATCCGTCTTTTTCACCCGTCCGCTTTCTGACTTTAAAGATGTGTTTGGGTCAGAGTCTGCTGATCCACTTGGGACCTCTGGCTCTTTGCTTTCCTCTTCTGCCTCCTCTTGGGGTGCTGGAGTCTGTGGAACTTTAACCCTGCAGGCCAAACACAGGGTGCAGAAATATGTTAGAAGCAAAGACAAGACCTATCTGCCAGGCCTGGGGTTTCAGACTCAACTGATCACGGGCCCAGGCAGATGACACAAGTGAACGGTGTCTAAAACATGGAGGTAATAATGGGGGCCTTCAGAGGTACTCACCAGCAAGAAGAGAAAGGAGCCCCGTATGCTAGGTCTCCTGACACTACACAGGTGCCAGCAACCAGGAACATTAAAAAACCTCATGGCAAATGGTCAGAAACTGTGACCAAGCATTGAGATTCTACCTCCAGGGTGGCCCTCTGCCCACCAGGGACCTAGCCACCTTAAAACTTGCTCCCTCAATGGTGCATTCAGCCACCTAGGGTAAGATGAGTGAGACCTCGGGAAAGCAAGTGCAATGACTTAGGCCAGGATGAGACTGAGCTTCCTACAGAAGCACCAATGGGAAGGGCCCCAGTTGGTTACATTTCCCGGATGGACAAGCATTAGGGCAGGTGGTGTGGTTCCGTGGGAAAGTGTTGGCCTAGCGTATGCAAGGCCCTGGTCCCATCTCCAGCACCATCCAAAGAAAAGGAAAATGATACATTAGAATGAAGAATACTCGGAGTTCAGAACTGGATGCCTCTGGCCAGCACCCAGGATCTCATGCAGGTGCACACAAAGCCTTTGGGATGCTGCTCTGCTGGCTGCAGGCTACAACACAGACCTGGGCAGTTTAACTGTGAATCTTCCACTTGCCTATTTGCTGTGCTTGAGTTGGAGATCCGGAAGCGAACCTGCTCAATGGCACTTCTCACAAGAGGGTCATTCTGGTCCATGGATGGGTGCACGACCAGATCCACCTGTGGGGAGAGGTTGGGGTGTCCCAGAGGGCAGGGCAGGTTTGAACTGAGGTTCCATAGCAGGATTTCCAACATACCCACAATTGAGAGAGGCAAAAGACAGTTTGCTGTTTCACCTGCAGGAATCAGAACTCCTTTGGGGACCATGTCACCAAGTCTTGGACCCTAAGCCATTGGTCCTGCAGTTTCCCTGTCCAGGCTGTCACAGCTCACCAGCTCTTCTGATAGCTGGAGCAGCTCCCCACACCTGCTCCACTGAGATTCTGGACTGCACATTAATCAGGAGAGGCGAGTGTGGCATAAGAGCAGTCTCTTGGCTGTGTGTTGCTAGGATCCTGGCAGTGCACCTCTGAACGACTGGCAGAGGAAGTAGGGCTGCTTTGTTATTACCTCTCCCTGGGAATCCAGGCAGAACGGTTACAGTGGTTACTGTTTTTTGAGCTACGGGGCTAAAATCCCGGGAGTGAGTAGCAGGTGTGTAGGAGTCAGGAAATTAACTTCAGCACTGGCAGAAGTGGTACAGGTCGGGGAGCAAGACAGGCCATGAGTGATGAGACATGATGGACTGGGTACCAGGGGAAGCCTGTGCTGTCACTGTAGAGTGAAGGGCAGCAGCTGTGTGGGGCTGGGACAGGCAGCAGCCCCACCCCCACGTGCCCAGCTCAACATACTTGCTGGTAAAAAGAAAACCCCATGCCCACCTCTACACTGCATCCACCTATACTACTGACTTCTTTGTGAGACCCAAATGAGAGCCAGTTAGGCAACTTCTCAGAGAAATGAAAAGCACTAAGAGATGGCAGCTCCTGTTGGCCCCGTTGGCCCAGGCTAGCAGCTAATTCTTCAACAGCCTCAGCTGAAGACTCCATTTCCATTTCTGTGACTGTGTGACACGAAATACTGACCTGACATCCTCATCCCCTCCCCCAGGCATTGACTGTCACTAGCCTTCTAGAATAGCACTAGAGAAGTCAATCCTGAGGCCAGATAGTCTCCTCAGGCCCCAACTAGGGGAGGATTTGTTGCCCTCGACAGCAACACCCAGGAAGTCCAACAGAGTAGCTTCTGGAAAACCTGCTGAAGTCATGGATGTCCCTGCTGATGAGGCCTCAATATGTCGTCCTTCAGTGAGACAGGCTGCCACATGACTGTCTGCCACTTCTCAAGTGGATTCATAACAGGCAGTTGTGGAGGAAGGAGCTAGGTCAAGGGGACTTGATGGCTTTAGTTTGAAGTGACTTCAGCAGATATAAAAGCCCACTAGTCCTGTCTATATGCAACAGCAAACTATTTCTTAAGTCATTTTTTGGTATTGCTTTCTATAGCTCAAAAAAATAAGATATGTGAAAGCAGAAATGACCTTGCCCACTTATGAGGGAAACAAAGTATCAAAGCAGGGCTCCTTTACAGCCAAGATGAAAAATCAAGTCAGGAATTAAGGGGCTGTGAAGACAGCCTCATTGCTTTCAGCCTCATGTCCAGCTGCGCCATCCCAATTACTCTGACCCTGAAAAATGGATGCTGTAAAATGTGTGCAAAGCTGCTGAGCTACAGTTACTATGGCAACGGCTCCCATCACAGTACTACAGAATAGACTGGCCCCACAGACTGGCCACCACCCTTCCAATGTCTTTGTGGAGAAAGTTCTTGCATTCCTAACACTGTCCTGCTTAACTGTAACAGGCTCTCCAGGCTGGGCCAACACACTGCTCTAGTGCTCAGGCGGCTGCTCCCAGCAGCCACAGGAACTTGGTAGGACCCTTGCCCTCCAGATTAAGAGGTCTAATGTGATGTCCCAATCACTAACAGCAAAGGATCAATCCAGATGCAACAATGACAAGGGACACTGGACCAGAAAGTTTCCCAAAGCATGAGGCTGGCTCTGTGGGCATCAGGAGAGGCCCAAGAGATTACCTTCTTCTTGATGCCATCCTGAATGACCGTAGTCCGATACAATCTCAAGAGACCCTCCTCAGACAGGTTCCGAACCAAGCGGATAATGGACTTCTTACAGCACTTGGTGGAGACACCCTCTTGCTTTTCCTGGTCCATGATCATCTTCTGAATCCTGGATATCAGAGAAGAACACATTCCCATTTCAACATAGAGAGGCATAGAGGAACCACAACAAGTCTGTCTGGAACCAGGGAAACTCTGCAGGAGCTCTTCACACCTACACACAGGGGCCTCTTGGAACATGAAACATCATCTTTCTTGAGTAAACAAATTAGCTGAAGAGAGGCCACTACCCACAGCAGCTCCACAGCACTAGAAATCACGTGATCTGACAATAAACAGGAACAAGGGAAGGGAAACAGTGCTAGGATGGAAACCTGTCTTCACCAGATCTGCATGCTTACTGTTCCTTGGTCTGAACTCTTTTTCACTCTTCAATCTTCTGATTCACTGTGATATTTCCAGATCATTAACCACAGAAGAGGAAGGCCAATATGGACATCAGGACACCCAGACAAACTCCTCAGGGCACAGAAGGGACCAAGGTGAAGATGTATCTAAGGTGGTCCCTGCCCTCACAGTCAGCCTGAGACAGAGTGAAGAACGCACATCTGTGACTGCAGGGTGAGGCCCCTTCTGCCCAATGGTTCCCACACTGGTCTCCGAGCCCTGAAGGTGCTGCCCCACAGAGTGGTCACCTAGAGCTGCAAAGAGCAGACCTTAAGCTTAGCTCCTCTTCCCTTAACACACAGTCCTTCCTGTGCCTCTTCCGCACCACTTCTGGCTGGTGTCTCCGTTTCCCTTCCCTTCTAACAACTCCCCAGGGTCAGGGTTTGAATCAGTCATGTTGCCTACAACTCATGGGTTCAAAGGCTCGGACCCAGAAGATGGTGATACTGGGAGGTTCTGGAAGGTGAGGCCTGCCTGGAGGAAGTAGGCCACTGGAGACAGACCTTACCCTCTCTCTGCCTCGTGGCTGTCATGAGGTGAAGAAGCTCTCTGGCTACATAATCTTGTCACTACACACATGGGGACAGGAGACCATGGAGAACCCAGGAACCCAAATGAATCCTCACTCAAGTTACTCCCTCACAGACCTGTCAGAGCTACCGTAGGTAAGGAGAAAAGTCAGCACGGGCTCTGTGACATCTAGCATTTTAATTCTCACGTTCTACCTTTCCCAGTGACAGGAACCAAATCTACATCCTACTGACCACCATGGGACACCATAAAATGCACATGGTGAGGCAGCAGCTCCGAGGCCTTTCAGTCCCTTCTGTGGCTGGTAAAGAGGGGCAGTCAAAGACAGACACCAGCACACTCACGTGAACAGGCTCTCAATCAGTCGGAGGTTGGTGACAGCTTCTATGATCAGATTCCTGCGCTTCAGCAGCCGGTATGTTTTGTGAGGCTTGTCCTGGCCTGGGCCATGCCGTCCGGCTTTCTGGGAACCACCGCTTTCCTACATCAGAAACCCAAGACCAGGGGTCAGGGAGAGTAGGACCAGACAGACACCATACCTGAGGGGCACACTCCCCTTTCAAGGAAGTCAAGTCCTGTTATTCAAGGAGAGTCCACCAGGCCTGCATGCTCATTACTGCTCTAGTGTCCCACAAGGGGAAAGCAGGGCTCGAGAGGCACACAGAAGGAATGTGCATTTGCATGCATGCGCGCTGGGACAAGGCTTCTGACTCTACAACCAGGATGGGAAGTGAAATGGAAGGGGGACAGGAGTCTGTGCTTCTCCCTTCACCCTGACCAAGGGCCCGCTTCATTCTTTCTTCTTTTCTCCTTAAGGTTTATTTACTATGTGTATGTGTGTGTCGGCTGCATATGTACAATGCCCACGGAGGCTAGAAGGTGTAGAATCCTCTGGAGCTAGAATTGCAGGCAGTTGTAAGCTGCCCACTATAGATGCTGTGAAATGAACCCAGGACTTTTGGAAGAGCAGCAAGGACTTTTAACTGCTGACTCATCTTTTCACCCACAACTTTCAATTTTTTAAAAGATCTTATCAATTTTTATTTTATGTCTGAGTGTTTGCATTCCTGTATGTCTGTGCACCACATGTATGCAGTACCAAAGGAGGTCAGAAGAGAGCATTAGATCCCCTGCAACTGGAGCCACAGATGGTTGTAAGCTGCCACAGGAGTACTAGGATTCAAATCTAAGTTCTCTGCCAAGAGCAGCCAGTACTCTTAACCAATGAACCATTTCTCCACCTCTCACTGCACCTCACTTTCATTCTTAAGGTCTTCCTATCTTCTAGGAGCTTAACATGCAGCGGGGTCTTTACAGCACATGCGGTAAGGCCTGACTATGAATCCCGAATGGAAAAAGAATACCTGTTGACATCATGTGGTAGCCACAGGCATGTTTGGCTGGAGGGCTATGGCTTGGAGTAGTACTTCTGGGGAATGGGAATACATCCCAGGAAGCTACAAGTGGGTGCTGGGGTGGCAGTGTGAGAACAGCTGAGCCTAGCTTGCTCCCTTGCCTACCATAGGCACTCCAGGTCAGGCAGGGTTCTCTCATACTAGGGAGGGAAGTCTCGAGGATTTCTGAAAGGTCCTAAGAGTGGCAGCCTATTGTCTGTCATGTTTCAGAGCAACATTCTGGAAGAAACCATCCGAGTAACTGGAGGCTGGAGAAGCAGAGTTGTGCTCTGCCAAAAACCTTCAGAGAGCCGTGGATATAGAATGAAGTGGGCTTTCATCAGAAAAAGCAGTGGTAGGAGAGAGCACAGAACTCTGGCCTGGGAGGAAGGCCTGCTGTATCAGGATTAGAGGACCTAAAAAGGAGGTCTCGGCAGGCATCTTGCAAACAGTAAAGTGTGGACCAAGTCTAGACTACCATCACCCAGTGCCTATCAGTTCTGCACTAGGGCTGTGCTCAAGGCACAGGCTGCTACTGCAGCCCAGGAGAACGGGAGCGGGTAAGGTCCCCATCCTGTCCTCCTCTCGGCAGGCCAGTCTTCCACCCATGGCATTGCCTTTCATCCTCACGGACCAGAGTCCACATTTCTCCTCTCGGGCTGTGAAGCCTGAATAACAGCAGCAAGAGCCAACTGGCCACAGATCCGGTCCACACCAGGAACCAGATCCTCTACTCTGTTTCCAAAGCAATGGCAGAATCTGAGGCATGTTCAGGAGACAAGGGACATGGCATGGTGAAAGGTAACTGAATCATGTAATAAGCAGGGGTTTCCTGTAACAACTGTCCTTTGTTTTTTCATTTTTTATTTTTGGTTTTTCGAGACAGGGTTTCTCTGTGTAACAGCCTTGGCTGTCCTGGAACTCAAGAGATCCACCTGCCTCTGCCTTCCAAGTGCTGGGATTAACGGCATTTGCCACCACTGCCCAGCCTGTAATACACTTATGGAAAAGTATGGCTTTGACTCTGTGGTGTCAATGGTACTTGGACAGGTGACATCTAGCCAGATGGTACTGGTACAATTTTTTTTTTTTCTTTCCATTTTATACCAAGTGATACTGGCCTTGCGTTGAAAGCAGGCTCTCAACTTTGGTTGTGGCCATTCTAAGTCACACGACTTATTGCTTCAAGGATGTCTTAAAGCTAAGGGCATGGCTCAGTGGCACAACACTTGCCTAGCATGCAAAAAGCCCTGGGCTCTACCTCCAGCCCCAAAATATAAAGAAAAATTAAAAGCAGTTTAACTAAACACAGTGGCACCTGTCTGTAGTCTCAAGTACTCAGGAGGCTGATGCAGGAGTACTGCCTAAGCTCAGGAGCCGGAGGACAGCTGGGCAACAGTGAGGTCCTACCTCAAAATAACAACAACAAAGCATGCTGCCCTCCATCTACTCAAGGCCATCAACGATCTCTTCTGAAGTGTGATAATCTAAAAGGTCCAAGCACTACCAACTGTCTTCTAAGAGGCAATACTGGCTATGTAAATCAACCACACCAACTCTCCCCTCTGAACTCAAGTGAAAAGACCACCTTGTCAGAGGTGATGGAGTTCTGGAATTCTGGGCCCAGCATGGGGCAGAGGCAGCAAATGACACTGTGTCACTCCCTGTGGAGCTAGTCACCACTTGGCCCACAGCCTGTGCCTAGCAGGTGACATTCTTATTGCTATCGCCTGCTCCTGTCCCTGGGATTCAAGCCCAGCATCAGAAGACTGGAGTCCACCTGCCCTAAGTCCCTACGGTCACTACTGACCTTGGGGTTATCGAGGCGGACCTCCTCAATCACAGCGATGTCTCCACTGTGACTCTCCATGTTGTGAGGGTCAAAGGATGCGTTGAGCTCAGAGGAGCTGCTGGTGTTCAGGCTTTCCCTACCAGCCGAGCTTCGGCGGGCTCTTCCCTCAGCGCTGCCCAGGGAGGCAGCCTTCGGCTTCTTCAGTGGGTGCAGGTTTAGGACTTTCCACCCACCTGTAATGAGAGTGGGCACAGCTGGTCAGGGGAAAACAAAAAAAGGCTTCTCTGCTTGGCAGCCAGGGCAGGCTAGCCCGGGGGACCTCCTCAGGCTCACTCTGCAGTCTTGGGGTGCAAAGCTGAACATAAAATTCACAAGTCTATCACCTGTCCACCTTCCATACATGTTTTAAAACAGGATTAAGCCATCCAAGGTAATGTACACTTGCAATCCCAGCACTCAGGAGGCTGAGGCAGGAAGGAGGAGTTCAAAGTGGGTTACAGTGAAGTCCAGTCTCAAACAAGAAAACAATTCACTAGGCTGTAAGAACTCAACTGGGAGAACATTAGACTGAACATCCCTGCCTCCACAGCAGTGTTCTATAAACTAAACCCTGAGTGGTTCTTGAATGGACTGAGGGAAGGAATGAAGCTCACGGAACTCTACCTCTTTAATAGTAAAACATGCTGTAAAAAAGGTGTTACTCAAGGAGACTACAAGTAACCAGGGCGGGGCACACAACATGACTGTCCTCTCCACACCTACAGTAATGGTGTGAAAAGGACGCTTCTGGGCCCCAAATCAGGAGAGCACTTAGGGGATCTCCAGGATGCCTAAGCTGAACAACTGCATGACGCCCAGCAGTACCAGGCTGCTTGGCCCTGCTGGCCCCATACTCATCAAGCAGTCCTTACCCTTGGCTGGAGTGGAGTGATGAGGCTGGGAGCCAGCATTCCCTGAGGCTCTTGACTGGCCCCGGGACCCTCGGCCCTTCCGCTTGCCACTGCAGCTGCTCTCTTCCTCACTTTCTGAGTCAGAGAGGAAGGCCTCCTCACCCTCGGGCATGAGGGACTCATCCTGCACCGAGGCTAGGCTCACAGTGGTCAGTAGCTCTCCTCGGGCCTTTTCACGTGCATATTGGCGGCTCAGGTCACTCTCCTCCGCAAAGACGCAGGAAATGTACTTGGTGGTCCGCTGCCGGCCTTCATCTTCCATGAATCCCTAGGGTAATCCCATGAGTTAGTGCCTTCCAGGGGGTGTTAATGCCTATAGGTGTGCAGGTGGCTCCTGTCTCATAGTGCCTTCCTGTCAGGGCCTGCCATGTTAGGCCTACATATGATCTGGACTGTGTCTGTTCTCTGAAGCTAGAAGTCCCTTGGAGACAGGGCCTTGACTTGGTCTTACCATGCACCCTCTGTGCCTGACACTGGACCTGGCTCATAAACAATCAGGAATCAGCTTGTGCTGTTTACATAGAACCCAGGGTCCCATACACTGCAAACAGCCACAGCCTCGGAGACCTGTGGTTTGGTTTATGGCTAATCCATGATCATTTTGCCTTCTAAAATGGGAAAGGGGCTTGTCCCACGGCCTGTAGTGGGAGAAAAGTAAAAATCTTCTATGTATCCCTTCACATGCAAGGGATGATGCCAAGGCCCCAGTTATACTTAGCTTAACTAATAAAACCCTGTCTATGGCAAAATGTCCACAGTAGCCCACCAGAGGGTCTGGATAAGTATCCTCTAAAACCTGTGAGCCAAAGTTTAGTTCCTAGGGTGGTACTATTGGGAAGAGGCAGAACCTTTAGGAGGTGGGAGTCTAACAGGAAGTCCCTGGTCACAGGAGAGTGCTCCCAAAGGAGTGTGCCTCCCCCCCTCCCACCTGACCATTTTGTCTCCCTTCTGACTCAGGAGGTGAGTTTACTCTACCAACATGTTCCTGTCATGAGGCGCCTGCTGTCTCATTAGAAGTCCAAAGCAGTGAGAACCACTTGATTTTGGATTAGATCTCTAGAAGAGGCCTAACAACCCTCCTCTTTATAATTAACTGCCTCTGCTACTTCACTACAGTTACAGGAAGCTAACTAATACCAGCCTCAGGAGCTGAGACGCAGCTTTGAATTACAAAAGGGGACGCTAGGCCTAGAGTCAGCTGCTGTGATGTTTCCAGGTGCCAGCACGTCCCACCAGTGAGAGGACCGGCGGCTCATTAGACACTAGCCAGCTCCAGCCGACTGTCCTCACCCAGGAGTGAGCTGCAAGGGCAGCTGCTGGAATGTCACTCCAGCGCTTCCATTTTAAGAAGCAGGACCAGACAAGTGCTCCATGAGCGGGAGGCCTAGCATGTTAGCCTCATGGAGGTACTGCCTCATGGACAGACAGTTAGGCACCTGCTTTTCTGATGTCTAATCCCACCGGCACTGAGATGAGGCACTGTAGGGATGACAGGATGTTACCTTGACAACCTTGAACCTCTGAAGGAGCCGGCACAGCATTCTTGCTTCCAGCTTTCCCACGTTCATAGCAACTCGGATCTCAGCTTGGGAAATTCCTTTCGTGCCTCTGCGCTCAACTGTGAACAAGACCATATTGAGCCCCAGCACTGCACAGGGCTGGCTGTTCACAGCCACTTCCCTGCTCCCTGCTCCCATGCTAAGCACAGAAGACACAGAAAGCACTTCTTCCTCTCCTCTAAGCAGTGCTCCACTGCTGCCAGGCTCAACAGCACTCCTTGACCCCGAGAGCACCAGCAGCTCATTTTGTGTGTCTGCTCTCTGGTTCTCCGTGCTAAAACACTGAAGGGAGGGAACAGTGGCTATGTTCAAATGGAGGAGGACCTATTAAGGTCTCTAACTTACCTCCATCACACACACCCCGCCCCCAACAGGGTTTCCTGTGTAGTTTTGGTTCCTGTCCTGGATCTCACTCTGTGGACCAGGCTGACCTCGAACTCACAGAGATCCACCTGCCTCCTGAGTGCTGGGATTAAAGGCGTGTGCCGCTGCCACCCGGCCAATTTTTTTTCTTTTTCTTTTTTTTTTTTTTTTGATGCTTTTTGAAAGGGTCAGTTTCATTTATCTGAGTAAGTTCATTTGTAAGGGAAAGCTGATTTCCTGCTGCGGCTTAAAAGTAATCCAGGACAGGCACCAAAATTACACAGGAAAACCCTGTCTCGAAAAACCAAAAAAAAAAAAAAAAAAGCATCAAAATAACTTTTTTTTTTTTTTTTTTTTTTTTTTGCTACCCTTGAACCATGTGATCATCTTGTCTTGGCTCCCAGGTACATGTGTATGTCTAGGTCCCGAAAACTTTCTCTGAATATGCATTTCCTATGTTCCTGTGGAGACCAACAACTGTTCCTTTTCTCACAGCCAGGCCAGCAGGAAGTTGGGGAGCAAATGATGGCAGCAGCTCCAGAGAACCAGGAGAAGTTGCTGCCCATTTCTGGCACCGTACAGTCTGCAGTTTCTGCCCTGCAGCTCATGCCTACTGCTCAACATCGGCGTGCACCCGCCTTTCACAGGCCCTCCCTGTGGACTGAACACTGCAGGGAGGAACTTGGTTGGAGGCTGCTACACAACCTGGAGGCAGATGACGGCAAAGCTCTTTGTTCAGAAAACACTGCCCTTTCTTTTTTAATGTGTCCACACACTTGAGGCAACCAGGCAAAAATCAATCAGGATGTAGGCTTTCTACATCGGCTGCACACAAAGATGACCAGAATGAGAGGAGATGGCTAAGACGGTCCCCTCTACTCAAGAGTGGGGACAAGAGGTCTATAGGCAGCGTTTCCAAACTGTGTTATGAGGAAGCAATCTGAGCCACCATGAGAACTGTCCATCAACTAGTCTTCATAAAGCCTGAGAGATCAGCCAGCATGACCTGCTGGTGGAGGCTAAGATGGAACCTCTTCAGAAGGCAATCGTGGCTCCAGAACCTCAGTAAAAGCACAGAGGTTGAGTTCTGTCACTTCCTCCCTGGAGCAGCACCAGGGTAGAGTCCTCCACTTTGCAGACAGTTCTTGTTCTCCATTGGGCTGTTCTAGAAGCAGCATGTGGTGCCCTCCACATGTCTGCTAACCCTCTGCTTTCCTAACTTCTGCAGCAGCACAGGCCCCACCAGAACAGCAATTACCAGTGCCTAACCTGAACTCATCAGCCCCTAGATCTACAAGCAATAGACTCCTGTCTTTAAAAATTGCCTGCTCTTGGGTGCTTTGTTAAAGTATAAGAAAACGGACTAAGACAACAGCTAGCTAAGCTTCCTGAGTGTTTCTGTGGGGGGCACTGTTGTAGGTAATTTACTCCTCCACCTTTTACCTGAGAATGTGCTCGCATGGGTTTTATCCCAACGTGATGATTAACTTTAAGTAGATTTAATGGTCAAACACTATTCTTGGAATGGGTCCATGAGGGTATTTATTTCTGGAGGAAATTTCGCAGCCTATGAATAGTTAAAGGGTGACATGGGGGAAGATATGCCCAAATATGGGTGACATCATATCATCAACCAGGCGCCCAGTGAGAACAAAACAAAACAAAACAGAAGGCAGAGGCAATGACGACTCATTTCTCTCTCCACTTCCTTCCTCCCTGGGTCAGGAGCAGCCTCTCCTCTTGCTCTGGATCATGAAAATCTATAGGTTCTCTAGTGTTTCCCCTGGGTCTTCCACTTGTGCCAGCGATAGCAGGCCTCAATGTCCACGTCACATGAAACAATGCCCTAATAAACCCCTCATAGACACTGTTACCCTCAGTCTATTGGTGCAGCTCTAGAGAACTCTGTTGTCCTAACATACCCCACTTCACAGACAAGGGAAACAAGGCTCAAAGGCCTAGTTAAAGCCATGTATCAAGGAAGCAACAAGACTCCACCCTGAACCTGATCCAAAGCCGAAGCTTGGAGAGAAGCCTGCAGCCTCCTAGGCTTTATGTACTGGAGCCCCATTTCCCACCTGGGGAGCACATTTCCTACTCCAGTGCTCACACAAAGGCAAGAGTTGGGTGAACAGGACTCACTGAGCTCGTAGGTCTGCGTGAGCATGTCCCGCTCAAAAACGATGTCCACAGGAGGCACACCCTTAGAGATGACCTCCTCGTCGTCATCATCGTCATGGTCGTCCTCCATCTTCCGCTTGAACTCCTTCAGTAGCTTAAGGCACCGAACCATGACATCAGTCCCTAGGAAGAGGGCACACATGAGCAGACAGCAGGCACAGGGCCTCATGGGAGAGCAGTAGATGACATCCTGAAAGGTCACAGACGACCTGGTGTCACAGCACGTTTCTTCCCTATGTGTGTGTGTGCAAAGTCTAAAACTACTAATCCTGGGGCTGGAGAGATGGCTTGGTGGTTAAGAACACTTGCTCTTACAGAGGGCCTGGGCTCCGTTTCTGACATCAAAAGCTCTTAACTGCCTGGATCTAGCTCCAGCTGCAAGGCATCCAATGATCTTCTAGTCTCCAGGGAATCTACACACTTGTGGCACATGCCCACACATACACATGATTAAAGTGAAAATTAACATAAACAAAATGAACATAAATTTAGAAAAACAAACAAACAAACAAAAATACCCACTACCCTTAGGGACAAGACTATTGTGTCTTGTTAACTTTAGAGCAGGAAGAAATATGTGTAAAAGGAGCAGAGAGGCGCCCTGACAGCCTCCCTGGAGGACATGGCCTATCCCTTTCAACAGTATTCCAGGACCCACATTTGGGATTTGCTGAAGAAATGAAGAACAATTTTTCTTTAAATTCAACAAGAGGCCCTTCTGGGACTCTGAGGGTGGGAACTTAGTTTACAAAAATAACTCAAAAAGAGGCCAAGGCAAACAGGACTAATGGGTCTGAGCTAGCACCCTGTATGATATTAGCCCCAGTGATAAGTACACACAAGGTGGGGTCCGGCTGCAACACAAGCCATGCTCTGGGCTCTGAGGGAAATTTGCATCCACATTCAGATAGCCTACTGCAACCTAGCATATCAGGGAAAACCCCACACTTATGCCCAACGAAAAGGACAACAAAGAAGGCAAACAATGAAGATGCCTGGAACAGACATGTGCCAACTCACTGATCCCAATGACTCCAGGAGTCATTTTATGCATATGGGAACTGAAGCATGGAAGGGTTGGGTCACCAGCCCAAGCTCCCACTGCCTTGTCAATGACAGGAGCAAGCTACTCTGTCAGATTTCTTCAAGTAAAAGGAAAGAGAGCCAAGGGTGAGCAGGGAAAATGTCATGTGAGTTCAGAGTGACACCCACCCTAGTGAATGAACTCTGGGAAATTTATCAATAAGCCCTAGCACAACTAGAGGAGGTGACAGCCTTAGGTGACTGCAAAGAGGCCTGACCTGAATCCGGAAGCTAGAGGGTGGTGGGGGATAACACCCTGAGAGGTAGGAAGCCTCCTCTGCCAGCTCTACTCTTTGACCAAGTGATATGTTCTCTCTGTGCCTCAGTTTCCTCAGCTGTAACACAAGAATAGCATTGGGGGAGCCAGACGGCTCAGTGGACAGAGGTGCTTGTATGCAGGCTTGATGATTTGAGCTCGAGCCTCAGATTTCCTGTCCAAGTGGTAAAACATGCCTATGGTGACAGAACATGGGAGGCTGTGGGAAGATGGAGTCCAGGGCCATTCTGGGCTTCAGCAGCAAGGCTTTTTCTCAAAGAAAAAAAACAGTCTTTCTAACAGATGCCTGCTCAGGAGACACTCACTACTGCTTCTCTCCTTACTAACACCCTTGAAGGACACAGCTGCTGAGGGCCAAACATCACACCCAGCTGGATTGCTGGGACCTTGATTTCAATCAGATTCCACAAACATTTATTCTGTACTGTGTCCAGAACAGACACAAACCAGACAGGTTTCCTCCACAATGAGTCTGGGCAAGGCAGCTGGAGGACACTGGGCTTGCCGTGACACAGCCCAGGCTGACAATCTGGTTCTGCCTACCACAGGGAAGCCCTTTTTCTCTCTGAGCCTCAAGTTTCTCAGCCCTCAAGCAGAGCTAATTCTAAGTGCATCTTGAATGGACTGAGCACTTTGTGCGGAAGGCTTGGAGATGAGTTAGGAGGTAGGGTGGAGCAGATGTCTATTCACTGCATGGGACAATGAAGGATGAAGGGGTGGTCTGATCTGGCCATGGAGGACAGACATTGAGGCAGTGAGGTAAAGAAGGGAAAGAAATGAAGACTGCACTGAACAGCAAGGCAGGCTGTAGAAGGGATGTCTGTATGCCAGGCAAGTGATGTTGTGTTTATTTTGTAAGCAAGATGTTTGGGGCTGTGGCGAATGTGGTCAGTGGCTTGATGGGAGGCCACAGGGAGTAGGATCTACAGACACTGGGGCCCTGGCACCTCTCCTCAGCACAGGCCCAGGCCCACACACTTCCCTTTCCTCACAAACCCTGCTCAGCCTCTCAACAGTGATGGCATAAGGGACTGAGGGACCAATCACTGCAGATTGTCACATGTTCTTTGCTCAAATCCCTGCACCAGCACCACCCCTCCTGATGACCTGAGCATAAGCCACGCTCCCCATTTTCTTGGCAATGCAATGAAGAAAAAGAATAAAGAGACTAGGAATACTACAGAAAAAGTAACTCAGAACAGTGCCTAGCATATTATCTGGATGCTCCTTCCCCTGCAAGGCTGACCCCCATATGAGACAATAGTAGTACTGCCTTATCTGGTTTCCTCTTTTAAAAGGCCAGGACAAGCCCAAGGACAGGCTCTTCTTACCGCCCTAGGAAACAAGAGTACTAGTAACAACACACATGGAGCTTAAAAAAGGTTTATAAATTATCACTGTTGTTAGGTTAGAATTTCAGAGTCATCATCAAATACCCAGTGCAAATATCACTGCCCCAAATATTTGGTCTGAATTGGCACCGGGCACAATTAGGTCCCCTCAGTCCTAAAGTATAGAGGAGTGTTGGGAAAGGCTGCTGGAATTGCGGTGCTGAAAACATCACCAGGAAGCCCCTGAGGGCCTGGTATAGTGATACTTTATTTGTACTAAAATGTGATTTGTATGTTAATAAATAAAGTTGCCTGGGGGTCAGAGCTATTAGAGCCATAGCAAAAGCTGGGCGGTGGTGGTGCACACCTTTAATCCCAGCACTTGGTAGGCAGAGCTAGGTAGATCTCTGTGTGTTCAAGGATACAGCCAGCATTGGAGACACACGCCTTTAATCTCAATACCAACCATAGAAGACCTGGAGGTCTGTACAGACAGGCAGTGACAAGGCAGTCATGTGGTTGGTTTTACAACCAATGAGAAGGCAGAACAGAAAGTCTATATAAAGACAAACAGACAGGAAGTAGGTCTCTTTCGGAGAGGTCTCTTGGCTGAAGAGGCTAGCTGCAGCAGACAGGTAAGGCTCTTAGCTCTGATCTCTTGGCTTTCTTCTTTGCATTGGTTCTGTGTTTCTTATTTAATAAGACGGTTGATTACATCTACAGCCTGGAGCCTGGCACTGCTCAGGAAGCTAACATGATTCACTTGAGGCATGTTCCAGCCATGTTCACAGCCCCTACCTGCTCTGTTACCAGGCTGGCCATCTGATATAGGCAGCTATGCTACCATGAAGTGTCCAGGCTCAATCTCCACCCCAAGCAATCAGCTAGCTATACCCTAGGAAGGGACACAGGCAAACCCCTCCTTCCACACAGGGCCAGCCATTGGTCCAGAAAGTGCTGTCTGCCACCATCAGTGTTGACACCAGCCCCTACATTCCTGCTGAGCCCTACATAGCTGCTACCTCTCGAGAAGGAACAAGGGGCCGCTCCAAGAGGCACTGCCCTTGCCCCTATACAAGTGACTCAAGTCTAGGTGTTTACACCCTGGTAAAGGTCAGCCCTCACCCAAGTTTTCCCTTTAATAGTTTCTGCCATATTAAAATGTCCCTGCTTCTTTTATGTACATTAATTATTGACAGTGTTACTTTTAATTCTTATAGCTGGTGTCTTTTAATCACTTTTATTTAAATAAAACTGCTTACTTTTAAACCGTTTTCATCATCTTCAAAACACAGCACTAGAGTTCTAGCTTTTAAAATATGTGACAGCTCTAACTCTTTGTTTTCATGTTTATGCTTACCTTTTATCCTGTTTTTCTGGTCTTTATTCTTTTCTATTCTTCTTGGCTTTGACTCTTTAGGCCTGTATATTTATTTTATTGCATTTTTGTATTTCTTTATATGGCTCATTTCTCTCCTAGGTTGTATACTTTAATCCCATTATAATTTTGTTAATATCCCCTTTCTTAATGGTCATGATTCACTTTGCTGTACCACGTTATATTTCTTGATTTAGGTTTTACTTATTTCAAATTTAACAGCTTGAATGAGATTTAATTTATATATTATATAATCTAACCCCTTCAGTGGGTACAAGTCACAGCCTATGTATTAAATACTAGCCAACTTTAGAAGTTTTTTTTTTTTTTTTTTTTTTTTTTCCTCCTTTTTCCAGAGCTGAGGACCGAACCCAGGGCCTTGTGCTTGCCAGGCAAGCACTCTACCACTGAGCTAAATCCCCAACCCCATAGAAGATTTTTAATCATCTCCACTCCTCTACCTGAGCTGTCCCCTAAGCATTCACAGTTCACTTCCAGATTGTCCCACTGGACTTTCCTACAGGTGGAGTCACATGAAATGCCACTGTGGCGGCCGCTCTTACTTCACCTGTCTTATTGAGAACCAACTGAGCCACCACACAGGGGCTTGAGTGCTGTTGACCAACTCACGACCTGCATGCCCTCTGTGCCATGTCTGCCACTGTCTGAGTTCTGTTGCTGTGCAGCAGGGTTTGAAAGTAGAAATGAGTTCTACTTTATCCCTTTCCCCAGGACTGTTCAGCTTTCTGGGTTCCTTGCACTTAGATACAGATTTTAGAAACAGACCCTCAACTCCCACAAGTCTGGAATCAGACATGGACTGTGTTGAATCAGATCAGTCAGGGGAGTCTTATAATGTTAGCTGGCTTGATCCATTTCTGTTTACATAGCCCTTAAATTTCAGCAGTGTTTTGTAGTTTTCACAGTAACTGATCTGCACATATTTTGTTAAATTTGTTCCAAGTTACTGCAAACAGAATTGCTTTCTCAGCTCAACTTTTAGATTCTCCACTTTAAGTATAGAAACCCAGGAGTGGGGATGCATATTGAGGTTAGTGTCTGCGGAACTGTTTATTTCTTAAGAGTCACAAGGACATCAGATCAGGAGGAGGACTCAACCTCAATCCCTGTCAGAAGTGGAAGTGAGCTGACTACCTTAGCCATCAGCCCAGATCATGCACAGGTGTTCTGCCAAGTGCTTCCAACTGCGATCCTGTTGGAAGGGATTGCCAAATTCACTTCTCCCTTTCCTTCATTTTCTCAGCACAATTTAATAAACACATGGTGGCTAGTAAATACTTGAGGAAAATAATTTTGTTAATCAGAGCAGTTCTGGGCAGCTGCTTTCATTACAAAGTTTATTTTGCTTTTGCCAAATAGATATGGCAAAGTGTGAGTATAAAATATGCCTAAATCCAAACTGTTTAAGGGGTTTAAAAACCAGTGGAAGTGATGCTTGATTAAATTAAATGTACAAACACGTACCAAGCACTCACTGGCTCCAAGCTGATTCGCCCAGGCACTAGGAACACAAAGCATGCAAAGGGTGTGGCCAGCTCCTCACAGAACTCAGGACCCAGCACAAGGTCGCTCAGACAAGCAATGAATGAACCAGGGCCATGAGACAGAGGGAAGGGCTGGCTGTGAGCCCAGGTTGCAAACAAACCCAAGCAGCAGAGATGGGAGATCACGTAGGTACAGAGGC
Source organism: Peromyscus eremicus (assembly GCF_949786415.1). Classification (NCBI taxonomy): domain Eukaryota; kingdom Metazoa; phylum Chordata; class Mammalia; order Rodentia; family Cricetidae; genus Peromyscus; species Peromyscus eremicus. Next base: position 77,108,097 of record NC_081416.1, on the reverse strand, counting down.
TACCATGGCTAAGAACAACCTCTAGCAATCAAGATGGGCTTGGTGTGCACATGACACAGTCTAAATGTCCGACTGATCAGCCTGGGTGCCAACTCTTATCACTAACTGTATTCTGAGTCACATTGACCACTCTGGGAAGTCCTGTCCTCCCAGGACAGGCTTAAGGTGATACCCTGTGGACAGACACACCTGAAGGTGATGAGAGACCATACATACAGATTGTGCTATGTAGCAGCAGGCAGGTGTTACTGGTGAGTAGGGAGGCGGGCCCATCTGCCTGTCAATCACCATGAAGGAAATGTACTACTATTTGCTTTCCCTTTGCATATAAGCTGGAAGTCAGACTTCCCAGGTTTAAAAAAAAAATCCATGTTTTAAATTCCAGAAACCAACTCAGTGAAAACAAATGCTGCAGGCTAAACAAAATACACCTCTAGCCAGGCATGATGATACACGCCACAAACAGGAGGCAGAAGTAGATCTGGATGAGTTCTAGACCACCAGGGGCAAGAGTAAAACGGTCTCAAACAAAAAACTCCTCTAGATCTATCCTACCTGCCACGAAGCCGTGGCCCTACCCAGAGCCCAGCAATCCCTGTGAGCACCGCAGCACCTTAGAGGTAGCTCTAATCTAGCTGAGGGAAGCTGGGACAGAGACGTCAAGGGAAAATTTTAAGCATGACTGCCTGACTTCCAAAGCACATTTGGCCAGGTATGTTAACACATGCCTTTAATATTAGCACTGGGAGGCAGAGGCAGGCGGATCTCTGTGAATTCAAGGCCAGCCTGGTCTACAGAGTCAGTTCCAGGACAGCCCTGTCTTGAAAAACAACAAAAGCCCATTTGGATAGCTGTTAGTGTCAAGTGGTTACTTTGAATTTGCAGGAACCTCTGCCTGGAAGAAAGCTCTCGCCACAGTGGCCTACATGGCAACACAGAGTCTTCCTTCATGGTTCTTCACTGAAGAAAACATCAAATTATTTAACATTCTTCTTCCAACATCCCAGAATACTAAAATGTACCTCTGTCTATGTGGTGGCCTACACTTGCCAGATCTCATTAGGGTTCCACTTCACGAGTCCTGGCTTCCTAGACCCCATGTTTCCCTGTGTCTTGGTTTACTCTGTTACTTTCTAGTTCCCAGGACATGTAGAATGTGGATGCATGGAACTAGTTCCCTCCTCAGTCCTCATTCATGGCAAAACTAAAGAAAGGACTCTAGGCTAAATGACCAATTCCTTCAGAATATTAAAGAGCCATTTTGTGTGTGCGTGGGGGAGGGGTGCAGGCATAGGTGTGGAAAGGAGTACATGTGGAGGTCAGAGGACGAGGTTTTGGAGGTCAGTTCTTCCTTGTTTTTGAGGCAAAATCTGTGGTTATTTCTGAGGCTGCACTTTGTGCTGGGCTGCCCTGTGTGAGCTTCAAGCCAATTCTGTCTGCCTTCCATTTTACTGTGGGAGCGTTGGGCCTAGGATTACAGATGCCAGCCACCACATCTGTTTTTTTTTAATCAGAGTTTTGGGATCAACCTCAGATTATCAGATGTGATGGTTTTAATGAGAAATGTCCCCCATAGTCTCAGCCATTTGAGTACTGGTTCCCAGCTGGGAGTGCTGTTTGGAGGAAGGTTTCAGCCATGCAGCCTTGCTGGAGAAGTATGTCCTTGGGGGTAGGCTTTGAGAGTAAAAGGCCTTACCTACTTCTGTTTTGCCCTCTGCTTCATGCTCGTGGTTGAGATGTGAGCACTCAGCTCCCTATTCCTGCCACTGTACCTACTATTGCTGCCATCCTCCTGGCCATCACAGACTCTAACCCTCTGGAACCATAAGCCAAAATAAACTCTTCCTTCCTTCTATAAGTTGCCTTGATCATGGTGTTTTATCACAGTGGCAGAAAAGTAAGTAACACATCAGGGATGTAAGGTAAGTGCTTCTACCCACAGATCCATACTGCGAGCCCCTTTCTACAGAATTCTGACAGCTCTGATCCAATGCTGTCCTGCTTTAGTCCACTGGGAAACGTGGAATTTCCTGGAGAAGTCTTCACTATGCTAGAAACATGACAGTTCCTTTTGATCTAGAAGCCCATGTCCTTCAGATCTCAAAAGGTTCCATTTTTGACTTTCCCACACCCCAATCCTCTGCATGTTTCTCTGTGTCCTTCTGTTCTCTGTGCTATGGTTTGGAAAAATGTCCTCAAAGGCCCATTGTTAAGGGCCTGGCTGGCACTCTGTGCAGCTACAGAGTGATGGAACCGTTAAGAGGTGGGGTCTACTAGGAGGAGACTGAGCACCAGCAGCACAGCAGTACCCACTTTCAGGAGACATGGGACTCTCAGCCCCTTCTTCCCCGCTTTTAGTTTCAACTTGGCATTCTGTTTTCTTTGAGATCTTTCTCGGAACCTTTCTCTTACTCTCTCTCATTGCACTTAGCTGTCAACAACCCTTCCCTTCCATTCCCCCATCTCCACAGCTCCTTGTTCTGCTTCCATGAACACAGCACCTGTTTCTTTCTGAGGATTAAATTTTATTGTACTTTTCAAGGTTTCTGTTTCCCTGAATTCTATTAGGCTTCATTTTCCTCAACAATGTGCTTGCTTTAGGATGCTGCCTGGAGACCAGTGTTTCTGAAGGAGGAGGGAAGGGAAAAGCTACATCATCTGGACTCCAGTGAAGGGTGAGCTGTCAGACGTGTTGGAAACGTGACAAGCTGTTTTCCTTAGCTAGAAAACTCCAGCATTCAGTACGTAGAGGACTTTGCTCTTGAACTGGTCACTTTCTTCAGAACAGAAGACTCTAGTCCTGGGCCTAGGTTCTAAGTCTGTCTATCAGTGTTCTAGAGGCTGGATAGTTCTAATAGCTCATGTTCCCTTTTAGAACTAGGTACTAGAGGGCTGGAGCGCAGCTCGGTGGTACAGGGCTAACCTAGCACATACAAGCCCCATGTCCTATCTCCAGTCCCTTTGCTGTTTTCAGAGGCTATGGCTGGAGACCCTGAAGCCTGCCTAAACCAGCACAGATAAGCATTCCCGACCCACATCCCTTCCCTAGTTCTCACCTGCAGCATGTCACTGTGGAAGTGGTGAAAGTCTAGAAAACTATGGAAGAATGTTATCAAATGAGACGAACTAGCAACTGTTAGGAATCACATCTCTTGTTGACTACATTCTCCATTGCCAGCACTCCACCTTGTCCCAGGCCTGTTCTCATGCCCACGCATCTAGAAATCCTCCAGGCTCCTGACATATGGGACACAAGAGGGAAGTGAGGTGTGATGCTTCTCATGTAGACTGTCAGCCCGCCCAGTCTCAGCCCCATCCACGCTTGTCCTTTCAAAGTCACCTGGAATCTCTGATATTTCCAGTTCAGAGGTGTCAGCTCCTAGCTGCCACCTATCATGGGTACTTGGCTTTCCCAATCTGCTCTGCTTATTACTACATCTCCAGCAGTTTTGAGCACCAAGTGTTGCTGAGAACCCCTACATGTCTGCTGCCCTGCTCTTTGAACTTCCCAGTTTACTCCAGCTATGTCTCTACCATCACTTTGGAAGCACTTGGGCAGAATGCAGAGAAAAACATTTAACTTCCAACTGTCCTATCTTGCTGAAAGCTCCAACTTTCAGATTTTGCAAAGTTTTGGTTAAGTGAGAGATAAACAGCATGGGGCATGATTCAAAAATAAAGAAAAATAAAGGCCTTTAGACTGCTAAGATTTTATAGCCTACCTGTGCTTGGGAAAAGTTTCTTTTTATGAACTTTTATGTGCATGACTGTTTTGCCTACACGTGTGTCTGTGCACAGTATGCGTGCTCTCAGAGGCCAGAAGCCATCAGATTCCCTGATCTGAAGTTACATATGGTGAAAGCCCCAGTTGGGGTGCTGGGAATTGAACCCAGGTCCTCTGAAAGAGCAGCCGGAGCTCCTAATCACTGAGCCATCTCTCCAGCCTCTAGCTTAAGCTTCTTTACAGTCTACCATTGTCAAATATTGACTGCTTAAATTTTGTGTACGTGGGGGAGATGTCAATGTATGTGTGGGTATGCGTGCATAGAGGTCAGAAATCTGTATCAGGTCTAAGTCAGTTGTTCTCTACCTTAATTCTTTGAAACTGCATCTCTCATTGAACCTAGAGCTCTCCAGTTAGGTTAGCTAGTCAGCAAGCCTCATGGATCCACTTATCTATACCTCACACCCCTCATACTTGGATTATAGCAAACTTAGCTTTTACCTGGGTTCTGGAGGACCTGAACTCAGATTTTTTTTTTTTTTTTTAATGTGCATTGGTGTTTTGCTTACATGTATGTCTGTGTGAGCGTGTCAGATCTCCTGGAACTGGAGTTACAGACAGCTGTGAGCTGCCATGTGGGTGCTGGGAATTGAACCCAAGTCCTCTGGAAGAGCAGCCAGTGCTCTTAACCGCTGAGCCATCTCTCCAGCCCCCATGAACTCAGATTCTTATGCTTGTTTGGCAAACACTTTACCTACTGAGTCATCTCCCAACCCCACTTAGCACCTTTGAGCTTTCTTACATGTAAGATGCTGATGCTAAGACCCACCTTGCAGGGCCACAAAAGGATGTGCAGTGCAAAGCAGGCAGTCATGTGTGCTGCACACACAGCAGTGGTATCATAGTTAAATCTCTGTCACTTAGTAACCTTTTGCTGTGACAGTGTAACGGTTTCTCCGGCATTTGCGGCAAAAGCACAGCACAGTGACACAGTACATACTGCTTGATAATCAATGACCACGTTACTGGTTTACATAGCACTACTGTAATTTTAGAACACATTCTACTTGAAAAAAATGTTTATTTCAAGTAGGCAGTATGCCTGAATATCCAGCCAACCTTGAACACCTTGTCCTGACTGTCTTGATGACACCAAGAGGCCACACCAAGTGGCTGACCCTTGTCATCTATGTGTGAATTCACACCTGGAGCACATCCTCATGGTTGTGTGACATGACTGTTCTTCAAAACAGGGCTGGGGAAACAGCTCAATGGTAGAGCCTTTGCCCCAGCATGCACAATACTCTAGGTTCAGAGGTTCAGTCCCCAGTACCAAAAAAGGAACGAACGAAAGAACCAAGAAGGGCTTGGTGTAGGAGGGAAGGCGGGGAGGCAGCCTCCCAGAGGAGTCTGCGCAGGGCTGCTGGAGTTCAGTGAGCACTTGTCAGGTCCTTTTTAGATGAAAGGCACTCAGCAATAAAGAACTGAATAAAGAGTGTAACTTTCACACTCCAAGGCAGAGTGTCCCCGAAGATGGCAGCAGGGAAATACAGCCGGACACAGGCACTGTTCTTACCTTTCTTAGTCTTACAGGGACCACACTCAGGGTGAATCTCCTGCAAGGGAAGGGACACCACCTTGGCCAGCCCAGCATTCAACATGTACTGGTACAGACGCTTGAATGTCCTTTCACACAGCCCCTGCAAAACACAAGCCCACGGTACTGCTAAGCGAGGCCCTGGGAATCCCAGCATGGAGGAAACACACAGCTGTGTTCAGGATGGGAATTACCACTGACAGTAAGTGAAGAAATGCTGCAGGAACTAATGAGACTGCCACGCTGCATTCAGGGAGCTGAACAAGGTTTGGAGCACAGAGTAACTGCTGTGGAGACAAGAGGGGAAAGAGATGTACACGGAGACCCTGGAAGGGTAGACAGGGTGGGGTGAGACAGGTGGAAACAGAGATAAGAGGAGGATTTCCACCAGACACTTTCCATACTGTATTTTTTAAATCCAAGTGTGTGCATGAATTATTAACAAACACAGATAGCCCTCCCCAAGGCAGTGGAGCAAAAAAGAAAACAATTTTAAAGTTATCTAAGGAGCCAAAAAAAGAGATGGTTCAGCGGGTAAAGGTACTTGCTACCAAGCCCAAGAACTTGAGTTCCATCCCCAAGCCCCACATAGTAAATGAGAGAACTAACTCCGGCAAGGTACTATTTGACACAGCCTCTCAGGCACCAGCCAGGGAGAGGTGACCTAATACCTCTGTAGACAGCAGGGCATGTGGTCCCCAAGGAGCTGAAGGTCTACACTCCTTGGCAGACCCTTGCACAGCACAGCTGGAGGTCAGCCGCTGTCTGTCACATGGGTGCCACTTTTCTCTGATGGCTGCTGACAACAAAGTTTTAAAAAATCCATACTGTATAAAATGTCCTGCCCCTAGCCAATCAACTCCTGACCCTTGTCGCTACTTAGATGTATAATCCCTGGGCAAGCAAGGTATGAACTGGCTAAGATAAGGTGCTCATGACTCAGTGCTGCTCTGAATCTTGAGGACTGCTTCACACACTGGGGCAGAGAGAGCAAATGCCTATGGGTCTCACACATCTGCAGCCCACTCAAAGGAACCAGCACTTTCACTGCTGGCTACAGAACATATGGTTATCCAAGAAATCCAGATGAATCCCATCTGGCTCCTTCAAACCTGCTGGCTTGTAAGTGGTGCCTGTCATTAATCTAGCTGAGCCTGCCAGTGAGAAAGAGCCTTTGGAAACTCATCCATCAAACCCCAGCCCAGGAATAATGGTGCTGAGCTCTGGACCATCCAGAATGAAGGAAGATGATGTGGTCCTGCACTCAGGGGACCTTCACGTTCCGCCCAGCAGAAAGATCAGCAGGAGCCCTGCCAAGGACAGTACCCACTTTAGCTACAGGCTAATTTAGTTGGCTCTCCTTGGACTCTACTGCCAGCTGCAGGCTAGACAACTCCAGAGAACACAGAAAGCCTTCGTGTTCCATAAATCTCAGGCTCAGGTTCACAGAGTACCCCCCGTCACCCACATGGTTCCTCTTTCCTCCTCTGCCCTTGGCTCATGGAACACAGAGCAGCCCAGCACAAGTCCCTGACCCTACCTTCTCACCACCAGCCTGCTGTCACAGTCCAGTCCACCTGCATATTGGCCACTCAAATCAAAACCCGTGTTGCATCCTCAGACCTTATGTCAGTCCTCTTACATCCTAGCCAGGCCACTTACCACTGTGTCACCTTCAAAATACTTTTCAAATCCAAGGCCCAGTGACAGCCTTCTGGCCAGGATCCAGCCCGTGCCCTCCTTCTCTCAGGGGCTCATGCTCCCACTGTTTGCTTCTTCCTGGGTTTCTCCATGCGGCCACTGACACAGGCCCTTCCTGAGGTTGAAGCTTAGACTCTAGTCTAAGCCAGGCTGGCTCTCAAGACCCCCCTCATCGTCAGCCACCACCGTCCAATCCTTGCTGGCCTCTGAAAGCCATCTCTGTTGGGAGAAGTCTGCCCACTGTAAATTGCTATGAAGCTGTGCAAGCTGTCTAGGGCCACATCTCCCACTCTGCTTTCATCCACTAGCCCTCCCAATTACACAGCCCTATGAGAGTACCACCTGCCACCTTCACCCAATTCTGTGACTTTGGAGTTTGACCCAGCTCTGACTAAAAACACTCACTGAACCACGTGCTCAGAGATAACCATGTTCTGGTGCAGTGAGGCCACAGTGCTGACCCGAGCAAGATTAGCCTGCTTCCTGTCCCAAGGGAGGGGTACAGCAGTGTCCCAGTCCCTAGTGAATACACAGGGACGGAGAACGGAAAGGAACAAAGGAACAACCACTGGCTTTCTTCAGCCTGTAGCAATTTTCCTCACTTCTATTTAAGTCTCCTGAAAGGTTTTTGTTTTTTCAACCTTCCTTTGATTTCCTATTTTTTGATCAACTGATACAGAGAAATACATTCTGATCCCAAATGGCAGGGCATCTGGGATGGCAAAGGTATTGATTCTCCCAGTATCTGAGAGGTAACAGGAAGTAGAGGAACTTGGCAGGGCTGGTCATCTCCAGCTGGCTACCATCATGATCACCTATGGGGCAAGGTTTACCTAAGCTCTCAAACTCAAATTTCTATCTGAAATCTCAAGGTGAAAGAACAAAGAAGCCAGGCCACTTTGAGGCCCCTCTGAGGAGATGGGGATGCAGTGGATGTCATGATGGAAAGAGGCCCACTGCCTGGAAACGATGAAATCAAAGACTAGAAACAGCACAGGGCGACTCTTGTCTATTGTCCTGACGTATATAATCATAAGCACCACTGAGCCATCCCTTTGGGGACTAATTACTGCACCAAAAAACCCAGATTCTGACGGGCAGCTTCCAGCTCTGTGGTTTAACCTCCAGACAGTCTCTTCTCCATGCCTAATACTGGCTCTTGGCTACCGTTCCACTCAGAAGCATCCCCTGGCAGCCAGGCAGGCAGCAGCGCCACCATGAGCCTGCCTCTTCTCACACTCACCCCTTCACAGCTGCTACTCTGAGCCTAAGACACAACAGGTCAGCAATTGCTTTTTTCTTCCCGTTACTTCAGCATAAAACCACTGGGAGTAAAATTACAAGTTTCAAGATGAAAGAAAATCTAAATGTCAAAATTTACCATCCCACATGAACTCTGATGGTGGGTCTGAGAGCAAACCCCAGAGGAAATAAAGTAAGAATTTCATATAAAAACAGCATTTTCTCACTGTGCAAAAGAAAGGAAAAGGCCAGGGCTGGGGATATAGCTCAATGGTAAAATGCTTAGCCAGTTTTAATGTTCGATTCCTAGCACTGCAAAAATAAAAAAGAAAGGAAAAGGCCATTTGCTGAGCTCTGGGAGGGGTGGCAAGTCTTCAGTGCACCTTTCAAAGCTCCCCAGACAGTGCGTAGCTTGCAGCTGCCTACCCAGCCGCGCCTCATGGGCTTACCAGTTCCTCCCTCAGCTTTCCCAGAGTCTCAATCTGGTTGCTCCGTGTGCTCAGCATCATAGACAGCTTCTCCATGAGAATGTCATACTTGCTCCTCCTGTAAGAGACACCAGCAAGTCACCTGCTGGAGCCTAGCATTGCAGACCAGCTGATCTTTAGAGATGACAATTCATGTTATGGTGACAGTGTACAAACCAGACCCCAGGGCAGAAACATCATGCAAGGATTCTCTAAACCTCCTTAGCTTTGAATAACACTTTAAAAGTTAGGGGGCCTCTCAAGTTCTGTCTTAAGAGGAGTGGCGGTTATTTCATGATAAAGGCTTTTCCGAAATCCAAGCCCAAGACTAGAAGCATCTTTGTATATCTGCTGTGCTCCCTTCACTCCATCAAGCCTCTGTTTCCACTTCTGGCTCCCCTTCCCCCCACCCAGCGCGACTGACCCACTGCCCACCTCCCCTGTAACATGAAGCTGATGTGTCATGATACATGCTTCCAAGATAACAGCTTCTAAGGAAGCTGATGCTCATGCAGCCTATGTCTGAGAAGGTTGGGAGGAGAGTAAGGAGGAGCCATTCTGCCAGTTCAGCTAGCCAGAGGCAGCTTGGCTTGACTCCTTGTTGGGTCGTATGTTCCCTTTCTTTTCTGTATTCAGAAAGCCTCAGCCAAGTTTTCTAAATAAGCAGGACATACTGTCATCAGAACCAAACATAAAATATCTTTCTGAAAAGTTTAGCTTTTGGCCTTTAAGAATCTTAAAAGTACAATGCAATTAGTTACAACACGTAAGCAGCTGAATACTTTGTTTTCTACAAAGCGCACCTGTCCACATGAAAGCGGTTCAGGAGCAGGAGGATGGAGTGCTGCTGGGCTCCAGTAGGTAGTCGGATCACATGTGACTGCATTGTAATGAGCCCATTCTTGTTGAGAATTTTCCTGTGATAATGAAGCTTCCCAGCGTCGACCCTGCAGAAGAGAGAGTGTCATCCAGTTTGTTTTACTGGTAGCTTTACCCTCACAATGTAGTTTCTCACTCGCACACAAATACCAAACACACACACACTGTCTAGCCTGTGAGCTTAAGGGAAAAGTTACAAGAGGCAATGGCCTAGAATAAAAAGCCATGCCTTGGCGGAAGACATGGCAACAGGCCCTTGCATTTGGGGTGCATATAATGGCCTTGTAATTTCAAGTGGAGACACTAGGCCAGCTCTTACTTGAAAGCGGTGGTGTGAAGGTCTCGCTGCAGCTCCCCTTGCCACCTGGACCGGCCTAAGCGCTCCAAAATGCAGTAGGAGAAATCAGGAAGCTTCAGGTCAGGATCCCCCTCCAGACCTATTAAGGCCCGGTAGCGCATGTCCTGGGAGGCCACAATAATGAGCTTCTTACCCCACCTGCAAGTTACAACCACATGCAGAATCAGTACAACTGTAAGGAAACCAGAGCACAAGAAAGCAGGGCCTTTTGTTGTTTCTGCTTATTCTGAGACACTCACAGCACCCCAGGTCCACGTCACAAGTTCGAGTCTGAACTTCTGTAAGCTGGACAGATCGGCTGCCAAGATACATCCACATTCCTCACCACCACAGCACCCTGACTGAAGATCCACAAGGGCCTCCTTCTTGACACAGCCCCAAAGTTACTGCCTGGCTGTGGTTCTCATGGACCTTTAGATAATTCCTGATCTCATCCTTAACATCACAGTTCAGCTATCAACTCCTTAGGCTTCCAGAAGATGCTAACCCCACCCTAACCATGCCCAGATTCTTCCGAGTACTCAGTACTCCTGTAACAGCCTCTGTAACACTGTCTCCTGTATTTAGTACTGTCATTGCAGGCAGGCTGTGAGCCGTTCACCTGGTGTGAACCCAGCGACAGGGGCAAACTAGAACACAAGTTGGTACCAGGAACAGGGTGTTGCTGTGATGGAACTGACCATGTGGCTTCTGTGTCCTGGACTCTTTTTGAGAGAGAAAGGTGGAGGATTTGGACCTTTGGGCAGAAAAGCCACTGAGCACTCTGAGTTAAATGGGCTGTTGTGGGAACCTGGAAGACAATGTTAACAGCAATTCAGACAATAGAGGCCTGGCTTGTGAAATTTCAGAGGGAAGCAAAGACTATCAGGACCATTCATGTAATATTTTGGATTAGGAATTCATGGAAGTAAAACCTTGGATTTATTGGGACAAGAGATGCTGGCTAAATGGGGCTGAGAAATCAGCTGTGATTTATAAGTAAAAGAAAAAAAATCACTTAGGCAAAATCTTTTGGGGAATTTTCTTCAGAGCAAATACATAGAAGTGGTCCAGAGGGGTCCAAGGCTGCATCCCAAGCTGGAAGCTGAACTTCAGTGTGTAAACATCCCACATCGTACTGGTTTTGAAGGCATGAAGGGGTCATGGAGAACATTGAGGCTTTGCACTGTGTGGCAGGGTCAGTCTCCTTAAATAGAGGCCCAGAGAGGCCACTGGTGAAGTTGTAGCCTCAGCTGCATTGGAAAGCCCAGGACTCAGAGGTCACGGTCCTAAGTTGGCCCTACATGACACGGTTGGAATCTCTGAAAGGAAGACCATTGGTGATGGTGCAGTCTTAATGCAACGGATACCCCACCATACTGGAGAAGCAAGGACTATGAGACAACCACCAATGACAGTGGCAGGTGTGGAGTGTGCCTGGTCTGAATCTAGAAGTCACATGTGCTGCAGGGAGAGCTGAACTGCCCTAGGCCTTTGGAGCCCAGAAGATCATGAGCAACAGACACTGAGCTTTGTACACTGTTACATTTTGCTTTTGCTTTTCTTCTCTTTTGAAATAAGAAAGGATGTAACTTACTTTGGATTTTACAGAATCACAGTTAAGAGACTCTGAATTTTTAAAAGAGAACTTGGACTGCTAATCACTGGGATTTTTTTTTTTTTTTTGGTTTTTCAAGACACGGTTTCTCCGTGTAGTTTTGGTGCCTGTCCTGGATCTCGCTCTGTAGACCAGGCTGGCCTCAAACTCACAGAGATCTGCCTGGCTCTGCCTCCCGAGTACACGCCTGGCTGGATTTTTTTTTTTAAACTTTCTATTTATTTATTCTTTGTGTCTTTCACATCATGTCTCTTGATCCCACCCATCCCCCCCACCAGAATAAAACAAAGTAAAATTTAAGAGAAAAAAGGAAATAAAAAAAGAGAAAGGGAAAAATCTCATCATAGAAGCTGCAGTGGGACAGTGAGTCACACAGCAAACCCCTTTATCCATACGTTTTTACATGCAGGTGTTCATCGCAAAGTATCATTGGTCTGATTCGAGGATCTTGGTTTCTGCTACATCATCAAAGCTGAGCCCTCCCTGGGACTTTTCCAGGACATCCTGTTGCCCCCGTGTGTTGTTGAGATTCTGCAGCCCTGGGTCTACAGGGCTGACCCCGTCCCTACTCCCCATGCTCCAGCAGATGACAGATGAGGTGATGTTGGGGTGGGTCAACATATTATCCTGGTTTGGGGCCTGGGTAGTTGCAGAATTGGCCAGCCAGCCAGCTCTCCCCTGTCTTTACCATCAGGGTGAACTCTCCAGCATTGCCCTGGCTAGTTCACCCTTACAGTGACAAGCAAGGGGCAGGGCTAGTTCTCTGCTTTCACATCCTCAGGGTCAGCTCTCCCCTACCTACACCTTCAGGGCCAGCTCTACTGTGGTGTAGGGGCCACTCTCCTGAGTGTTGCAGCTGATGAGGGGCAAGGCCAGCTCTTCCACCTGCCTCAGGCATTGAATCATTGGAATTTTTAAAGGACATTAGGACTTTTAAAATTTGGACTATATATTATATTGTGATATTAACATGAGATCGTGGGATAAACAAGAAAGATCATGACTTAATAGTGATATGGTTATGTGTCAAGTTGAAAGGGGGTCAACTTGACACAAACTAGAGTCATCTGGAAAGAGAGACCTCAACTGAAGAACTGTCTTCATCAGACTAGCCTGTGGTACATCTTGATTAATGATGATGTAGAAGGGCCCAGCCTGCTGTGAGCAGCCCTGGCCGGGTGGTCCTGGTTATATAAGAAAGCAAACTGGATGAATGACCTGGCTTTCTGGACCCCATTACCTATGATCAGACAACCTGCTCACCCCTGAAAAAGCGGGGAGGGGCTTGGTCCTGCCTCAACTGAATGTACCAGGCTTAGCTGTCCCCCCATGGAAGAACTTACCCTGTTGTAGGAGGGGATGAGGGCTGGGTGTGGAAAGGTGGGGAGGGGAGGGAGTGGAATGAGGGATGAAAGGGAGATCTGTGGTTGATATGTAAAATTAATAAAAAAAAAAGAAAAAAAAAAAACAAATTTAATTGCAAAAGACCTAGGATTGGTTCCCAGCAACCATGCAGACTCACAACCATCTGAAACTCCAGTTCCAGGGGATCTGATGCCTTCTTCTGACCTCTGTGGGCACCAACTACACATGCAGTACATATACTTAAGGCAAAACACTCATATACATAAAATTAAAATAAAGCAAACTGAGCAACCCCCTAGGAGCAAGCCAGTATGCAGTGTTCCTCCATGGTCTCTGCTTTAGTTCCTGCCTCCAGGTTCCTGCCTTGGTTTCCATTAATAATAGACTGTGATTGGGAAGTGCAAGCCAAATAAATCCTTTCTCCCCAAAAGGTCATGGAGCTTCTACTAATAGAGAAGCTAAGTAGAACACCTGGGAAGGATGTGGCACTCTTAATTTTCCTTTAAGATTTACTTATTTTATGTATATGGATCTTTTGTCTGCATGTACATCTGCACATCAAAAGAGGGCATCGGATACCAGGAGACTAGTTTTAGCCAGTGTGAGCCATTTAAGTACTGGGAATTGAACTCAGGACCTCTGGAAGTGCAGACAGTGCTCTTAACTGCTGAGCCATCTCTCTCTCCAGCCCCAACACTTAATTCTCAAAACAATGTGTGCAGAGTAAGGCTCCATGGGTACCTGTAAATGAAGGACTACCTTGTGAACCACACTAGTAAGCCTCAGGGCTGAGAACGCCATGTGGGCAAAGAAGCAGGGGTCTGATTTTTGACTCCACTACTGAAACATTAGATCTTCCCACCACTGGATGTGCTATGAACAATAATGTCCTAAGGAGACCCAAAGACTTTCTAGCAAGGCCCTTCAAGACATCTCAATCAGAGTACTGAGAGGGCTGGAGAAAAACAGCTCAGTGGTTAAAAAGCTCTTGCTGCTCTCATAGAAGACCTATGTTTTGAGTTCCCAGACCCCATCCGTAACTCCAGAGGGTCTGATGCTCCCTTCTGTCCTCCATCACGCTTCATGCTGGGGTCTCTGAGTCCAGAGTGTGATTCAGTTTAACTTTTAATTTCAAGTGTCAATTTGACAGGGTTAATTAGTACCCAGCACATTACTGAAGCACACCTGAGTGTGTCTGTGAGCTCTTTTCTGAGTGGGGAAGACTTGCCTTGAACAATGTGGGCTGCATCATCCCCAGGCTAGTGTCCTGAACAAAAAGGAAATGAGAAGAAAGCCAGCTGAGGACCAGCATCCATCTGTTTCATGATTCGTCAAGATGTGCACAGTTTCATGCTCCTGCCATGCCTTTCTCAACATGAGGAACTAAGTGTACCCTCTCAATCCATGACAAAACAAATCCTTCCTAAGTTGTTTTCGGCCGGGGGAAAAAAGCAGCTAACACACTGTGTATCATCACACTCCAGCTAAACCTCACTGCCGCCTTGCCCACCACTGCAGACTGAGCTGCTCTGTTCACGCTCTGGCCCAGCTGCAGGGAGACCCAGTCCGCACTCACAGCTTGGCTCCGTGTGACTGAGCTGAGCTGGAGGACTGCCCTCTCCCAGATTTACAGAAAGCACAGCTACCCGTCCCTTTCCTCTAGAGCCACTGCGGCTCTTTTCTGTTCTACTGTTTACTAACATCTGTCCTCGAGGTCTTAGCAGCCCAAGTGTTCTGCTCAGTCACAGTTTTCCATGCTCCTGCACCTGCCAGATGATTTCACTTCTCCAAGTAAACAACAAAAAAAGAGGTTGTAGTCGTACCATGTAAGGTCTAATACGTTTGACGTCTATACAGTCTGTCCTTAAAGACTAAGACCTAAGCCATTTTTCCCTCAAAACAGGCTCAGTAAGAGAAACTACAGGAGGCCAGCTGGGTAAAAGACTGCAAACAGAGAAACAAGCTTGCTGCTTATTCAATCTTGTTCAATTTTCATCCTTCATTACCATCAGGCCAACAGCCTGTGTTAAGGACTGACTGCCATACCACCTGGATGTGCCTGATCTCGTCTGCATTAAGAACTGCCCAGCTGCTGGTCCCAAGATTCCTGCTACTGCACATCTGTGGACTGTGACCACCACTCTGGTGTCTGATGCTGGGCAGAATGTAAGGAGTGAGGACACCACGATAAATAATAAAAGAATCTACCTTCAAAGAGCTCACAGGGAAAAGCCAGAAAATGAACAGTCACATCAGGGGCTCTAACTCCAGAGCTTCCGAAAGGCATCTGTGTGGTCAGCAGTGAGTGCACACCGCAGTCTCAGAACCCTCTGAGGCCAGCAGGGAGGTGGGAGGGAGAAGGGCAAGGAAGCAGACCCTGCCCAGGGACAGGGCAGGCTTGTTCTAGAAGGCCAAGGGTGGCATGGCTGGAGTATGGCATGGCTGGAGTATGGTATATGCCATCAACTAGACAGCTAAGGGAAGCTAACAAGGTCAACATGGCTGGAAACCCCAATTTGATA